>NW_024817839.1:0-2055 GCF_019175285.1 Sceloporus undulatus | reverse complement strand
TGACGCTGGGCCGGCCTGCTCTCTCCCTCAACGGCCGAAAGATGACAGCTACCCCATATTTAGATCCAGAGATGTTCTCCCATATCCTCCAACATTGCACAGATGGGAAAAGCAAGACACATGTGGACAAGCAATCCAGAAAGTGGTGAGGATGGGCAAAGTTGTTTATGAGGAAGGTCACAGAAATGGGGAAGGGCACAGCAGTTTGCTTTTGCTTCAGCCTCCTGGGAAGGGCAATATCCTGCCTCCTTCTTTCCTGTCTTCTCCCCACTTTAGAGTTGATGGGGTGCAAACTGAATGGCACTCAGGAATTGAAGTGAGCTGAGAAGGGGAAAGTAGGAGGATGAGAGAGCAATCGGGACATTTTTAAAAGCCCCTGAAATGTGGGGTGACAGAGGGTTAACCACGACTGTCTCTGCCATACTGGGAGAATATGTTCTCCGCTTGCTTTCATCAACTGGCCCACCAATGACAGTGATGAAAATTAATAGCCAAGAACTTCAACTCACCAAAGAATTCTTGTACCTCTGAAGCCTCTTTCTTTTGGAGCCCAACTCCCTCTGCTTGGCCTCTCTGTCAGCCATCAGGTGGGCAGGGGTCCTGGTGGTCTTGCACTTGGTCACTTCCAGCAAGGGAGGCCCCAAAGCCGCATAGAAGGAAGCAGAGAGGAAGTTCCTGAAAAAGGGACCAAGGTTAGGATTGGCTTGGCAAGAAACCCTGCAGCACTCAAAGACACAGAGAACAGCATCCTGCTGGTGACATACACAGGTGACATATGCCTCCTTTGGGGTGATGGAGAGGTGGCCATCCCTTCCTCTCTCTGCACCAAACAAAGCCCTCTGGACCTAGCATAGATTCACTGCAGCTCCCCTACACAACAGATACTCCATGCCCTATTAGAGTGATGAAGGATGAGGAGATGGGGAATTGGAGAGGGCCCTGGTTATGTCCCTCCAGCTACATGTGAAATGGGTGCATCACAAATAAATAAATAAATAAATAAATAACTGCTGAAACCTCCAGATGTCCCTAGTGCTTTTTCACAGCATCATCTCCTTTCCGAAGAAGGCTGCATCCACACTGCAGAAATAAGGCACTTTGACACCGTTTCAACCGCTCAGTGCTATGGAATCCTGGGATTTTACCTTTGGGACACTTAGCCTTATTTGCCAGAGAGCTCTGGTGCCACAACGAACTACAAATCCCAGGATTCCACAGGATGGACCCAGGAGAGTTAAAGTGGTTTCAAACCGGATTATTTCTGTAGAGCAGATACAGCATAAATTGTTTGTAAAAGGATAGAAGCACCCAAGTCTTGTTTTTACCCTCCAAATTATGGTTTTCCTTTTTAAAAAATTAGTAGTTTGTTTTAGTCTGTAATCCTTATTTTTGTTGTTCTTGTTTGTTTCTATTTTTATTTGGTCATTTGAGATGGCTTCCTTCTTGAGTGAAAATGTCTCAATAAGAAACTGGAGAGACTTTTAAAACCTCCCAAAGGAGCTACTTTTGGCCTTTTTGGGGGGAGAAGCCTCCTCTTAGAAGCCAAAGCCCAATGTTTGTGAAGAATAAGAATAAGGCTTGTATTAAAAGTATTCTCCCCATTTCTCCTCCCTTTTAAAACCCATGTTCCCCAGAAGGAGCAGAGCTGTGTAATATAAAAACCCTCTCTGAAAAGAGACTCAAAAGATACACAAAGAGACACACTTCCTTCCTTTTGGCCTAAGGAGCCTGGCCTCCTTCTGACTCTGGAGCTTCAGGAGAGAAAGAGAAGCCTCTGTTCAACTGAGACTCAGAGAAGGTTCTGGAACATTATTCCCCACAGTCACAAGCAGCACAAAATGGCCGCCAGAACACAAAATGGCTGCCAATGGCTCAGCGCTTGGCAGTTGTCAGTTTGAGGCCTTCAGGGACCCCAAAATGGAGGATGAAAGGGCCCCAAAGTCGGAAGGGACCCCAAATAGGATTTCCAAACCTTAACAACAGCTAAAATCTTTGCTGATACTATAATACAGAGACTCACTGAGATACTAGAACATGGCCACATAGCCTGAAAAA
>NW_024817838.1:0-2055 GCF_019175285.1 Sceloporus undulatus | reverse complement strand
GTATCCTCTAAGATAATAACAATAAAGGAATAGATAAAATTACCATGAAGAGAGAAAAGACAAATTAAAAACATCAAATATAAAAGCAGATCACATCACATCAAACATTATCAGACAGATGACAATCACAAATTCCCTGAGAACGCTTCCCTAAACAATAATTTATTAAATAATTTAATAAATAATAATAAAGTTGATAAAATTTCCAGCTTGGAAGATGAAGGGAATGCTGTGGATATAATATATCTTGATTTCAGTAAGGCTTTTGACAGGGTTCTCCATGACATTCTTGCAAAGGAGCCAGTGAAATGAGGGCTGGACAAGGCAACTGTTCCATGGGTTTGTAATTGGTTGACAGACCGAACCCAAAGGATGCTCAATATTGGCTCCTTTTCATCCTGGAGGGAAGTGACCAGTGGGGTCCCAAGGGCTCTGTCCTGGTCCCAGGGCTATTCAACATCTTTATCAAGGACTTGGAGGACAGAATTGGGGGCATACTTATCAAATTTGCTGATGACACCAAACAGTTAGGGCTGTCTGACAGTGGAACAAACTCCCTCGGAGTGTAGTGGAGTCTGCTTCCTTGGAGATCTTTAAACAGAGGCTAGATGGCCATCTGTCAGAGATGATTTCATTTGGATTCCTGCATGGCAGAAAGGGGTTGGACTGGATGGCCCTAGTGGTCTCTTCCAACTCTATGATTCTATGATTCTAGGAGGAATAGCTAATACTCCAGAGGACAGGATCAAGATTCAAAATGACCCGAATAGACTAGAAAGCTGGGCCAAAGCTAACAAAATGAACTTCAACACAGAGAAATGTAAGGTACTGCACTTAGGGCGAAAAAACGAAATGCACAGATATAGGATTATGGGGGACACCTGGCTGAACGAGAGACTTATTTTTGTGAAAGGGATCTGGGAGTCCAAGTAGACCACAAGTTGAACATGAGCCAACAGTGTGATGCGGCAGCTAACAAGGCCAATGTGATTTTAGGCTACATCAATAGAAGTATAGTGTCTAGATCGATCACAGACTGGCAAAGGCATATAGTGCATTCGGAAGGCTTCACAAAAGAGTCTGGAGTAACAAACACTTGAGACGAAGCACAAAAATCAGTGTTTATATAGCCATTGTACTGTCTATTCTCCTCTATGGGTCTGAAACATGGGTCACCTATCGCCAACACCTACGACTCTTCGAACGCTTTCATCAGTGCTGTTTACGCACAATTCTAAACATACACTGGACTGACTATGTGACGAATGTTGCTGTCCTTGAGAAGCAGGGATCACCAGCATTGAGGCCATGCTCTTGAGGACGCAGCTGCGCTGGGCAGGACATGATTCTAGGATGAAGGACCATCGCCTCCCCAAAATAGTATTCTATGGTGAACTCGCAACGGGTCAAGAGCGTAAGAGGGTTGCCCCAAAGAAGAGATACAAGGACTCCCTGAAACAACATCTCAGGCTTGGCCAGATAGATCACCAACAATGGTCCTCCCTGGCTTCGCATCGGGAGGCATGGAGACGCACTATCCATGACGCTGCAGCCTTCTTCGAAAACTCACGCCGAATGAACGAGCCTCGAAGGGAAACGACAACACAGAAAGAACCGCAACCTGGAAACATCACCGAAGAAGACTTTCTGCTGTGCTTTCTGCAACCGGACCTGTTTATCCAGAATTGGCCTTTTCAGTCACCAATGCGCTGCTTGTACAAAGCGCAGGATGAGTCCTTCCTGAATCTTCGTTCGCGAAGCAAAGCCAGAGAGGGAACTGCCATGCCTCAATGCTGTGGATTTCTAGGAAGTGTAGTTTGTTGTGGCACCAGAGCTAAAGAACCAAGACGACTCATGATTACACTGTTACTGTGTGTGTGTGTGTGTGTGTGTGTGTATAATCTACCTATCTATATACAATTTTAATCAATCTCCATGAAGCTGCCTTACTTCTCCTGCGCAGAGCCTCCCTGCCTCCAGGTGGCGCTGCTTCCCTCCTTCTTCCTCCCAGACTCAAGGCTGAGGCCCCGCCCCCTCCCAGAGACAGAGACCCAA
>NW_024817837.1:0-2055 GCF_019175285.1 Sceloporus undulatus | reverse complement strand
GAAAGAACCACAACCCGGAAACACCACCCAAGGAGATTTTCTGCTGTGCTTTCTGCAACCGGACTTGTTTATTGGTCTTTTTAGTCATCAACACGCTTGTAGAAAGCACAGGATGAGTCCTTCCTGAATCTTCGTTTGTGAAGAAAAGCCAGAGAGAGATAAGGCAAGGAATACTCAGAGATGACTTTGCCAGTTCCTTCCTCTGAAATATAGCCTATAGCACCTGGTGTTGGTTGGTGCTCTCCCATCCAAGTATTAACCAGGGCTGACCCTGCTTAGCTTCCAAGAGCAGACAGGATCTGGTATCTTTAGGGTATTTAGGCAGCCATAGCATATTACATTTCCTCAAATAAATTATAGATCCATAATCTTCCAGTTATGAAATTATATAAACTAAACATTTCTATGCTACCTTTACAGCTTTTGTGCATTCTTACAAACATAACAAGATTAAGATCTTGTAATCATATATAATACAAATGTAAAATAATAAAGCATTAAAACAATTTTTAAATTGCCCCAAATTTTATTGGAAATAAAGAGCATAATAGATACCATGCTGAGGCAAATATTACCTCAAAATTTTTTTAAAAGGATAAGGTAATAGGATGTTTAACTTACTCATATATTCAGGGAAAGTAGAAAAGAGAGCAGAAGAAATGTTGTAAGGTTCTTTAGACCAACACAGGAGTCTCAATACTTTATTACAAGGATTTTTTTTTTTTTAAGCCGATGACCAATCCTTATCTCTTAGCATCACAAGTTCCCTGTGTTGATTAGGCTGGAAAGGTAAAGGCATCTCATTTCAGCATATTTACCTATGGTCCCACAATTCCCTGCACAATGAAATGGTAACAATGCAGTCTTTTAGGAGAGTTGTGTTAAAAGTCAAATCAAGGATTTTTATCTTTAAAGGGCAAAATCTGAAATGTTGACAAAGTAAACAACTGTTTCAAGACCTTGTGATTATATGTACTCTCCAAGTTCTTTCAATGTTACATTGTGCCCAGAAGGGCACATACCACATGGCTGTTACTTATGCAGCAGTGAAAATGATCACAAAAGTACTGCGAGAACAAATAAAGCATTGATAGAATCTAAAGCGGAGACTATGCAAGGGTAGTTTTTTCTCTCAAATTCAAAAGAGTTCATTTTTTCCCATTTTATTCAAATCTATATTGAATCATATCACTGAATCCTTTGATGGCAATTCACTGAGATTATGTGGTGGCAAGGAATGTTCATTTCTTCAAGGAACACAGTAGCTTGTAAGTCTGATTTCGCTGAAGGATGGAGATGGGCAAATTGTCAGTGTGGATAGGATGAAAATCTCCTGCAGGGAAAGGCTGATGACTGAGAAGACATCCTGGCAGGTACTGAAGCCAAAGGACAAGAATACTAGAATCAAGGAGGCTGAAGAGTGGTAACAGATAAGGCAAGCACAGAATGAGAAAAAGGAATCTAGAGAAGACATAAATTGTTTCAGAAAAAAGGAAATGAGCATGAAGGAATTAAGCAGAGAGGGAGTTTTGAAGAAATTTCACACCATTTAAACCGGGGGGGGGGGGGTGTTATACAACAAGATGAGAGGACAGAACTGGTTGTGTGGTCAAGAGTCCTGCCAGGGGAATAGTCCTAATTGTGGTTTATACTGCCATTGACATGACAAAAGAGGGTGGAAAGGATATGAGGTGAACTGACCAGAGGGTCTCCATTTTCTTGGCTATGGATCAACAGCTGCATGTCAAAATTCAATAGAACCATTTCTTAGTTAACTAGTCTCATTCCCAACATCTGATGTTAGCATCGACAGATGGCAAGCCCACATTGTCCTCAATGGTTGTGGTGCATGCTGCACCACCATTAGGGACAACGGGACTTTAGGTGATGTCCCGTTGTCCCCAATGGCAGCACAGCCATGTGCACATGTCACCATTAGGGCCAACGGAGGCTGTCCCGCAACATGCATGTGCTGCCATTGGGAACAATGCAGGCCTGAGCATCTGCAGATTTTGGTATCTGCAGGGGAATTCCAGAATGGAGGAACAGATCCCT
>NW_024817836.1:0-2056 GCF_019175285.1 Sceloporus undulatus | reverse complement strand
TATGGAATCCTGGGATTTGTAGGTTTACAAGGTCTTTATCCTTCCCTGCCAAAGTGTGCTGGTGCTTCATGAAGCTAAAAATCCCAGGATTCTGTAGGATGCAGCCATGTCAGTTAAAGTGGCATCAAGCTGCATTCTTTTTTACAGTGTAGATGCACCCCAACTTGCAAGAATTAGTAGTTATGGAGGATTTAAATTGTCCTGATATCTGATATCTGCTCTCCAAAAAAATTTCTGATGTGCCTTACGGATTATTTCCTCTTTCAAAAGTTGGAGGTAGGAACAAGTGGATAAACAATCCTAGACTAGATCCAAATCAATAGAAAGGAGTTGGTCACTGACATCTTGGTATTTTAGGGGAAATGGTTACGTAATGCTAGATTTCATGACTGTGGGACAGGCCAAAGAAGAATATAGTCAAGCATGCACCCTGAATTTGAGGAAAGTTGACTTTATCGAGCTCAGAGAAAATACTGGTTAGAATCCTATGGCTGCAGATGCTAAAAGAAAAAGACACTCAGCAAAAGTGGGCCTTCTCAAAGAAAGAGCTGCTGAAAGCACAATCACGGGCAATTCCACGGAAGGAGGAAAGTGGGAAGCATTTGAAAAAGCCCATGTGTTTTGCACAGTAAACACGAGGAGGAAGTGAAAAGAAAAAAACCAGCATGCGCAGAGATCGGAAGGAAGGATGAATCACCAAAGAAGAGCACAGATGGGTAGCCCAAGCTTGCAGGGATATTGTAAGGAAAGCTAAAGCTCCAAAGAAGCCGAGACTGACTAGACAAGCAGGGAGCAACAAATATGGTTGAAGTAAGAGAATGGCCAAGGGAACTGTGGGACTGCTGCGTAGCAAGAATGGCAAAATGCTCACAGAGAACTATGAAAAGGCAAAGTTGCTCAATATGTTGCTTCAGTTTTTCTTCCCAAAAGAGAAGCCTGTGTTTCCATACATTGGCAGAGGCCTTGGCGAGAAAAGTGGATCACAACTCAAGATTGATAGGGAGGTGTTTCAGGATGCTTGGTTGCTTTATGTTGTTGCCTATGGACACACATGTACAGCTTTTGCAACAACGGAACTGTTTGTCTTTAAGGTCTCACAAGACCCTTTGTTCCTGCCTTAACAGATTAACCCAACAATCATTATAAGTTTCACAGTCAACCACTTCTTACCAGCTGGAGGTTTGGACCCTCGATGATTTGGATTCTACCCAAGAGTCCAGATACCAGTGAGATGTTATCAGAAAATGTGGTACATCCAAGTATTGTCACTTTTTGTAACTATGCTTGTCAGACTGTGCCTGGCATCTCCTTTCCACTGTATAACAAACCCCAAGAGAACATGATCACTCCCACCTAAGGATCCCACCACTTGCACCCCATTAACCGACCATCCTTGGTTAGGATCAGATCTAAAATGGCTGATCCCCTTGTTGTCTCTTCCATGTTTTGGACAATGAAATTGTCTTCCAGGCAAGTAAGGAATTTGCTAGACCTTAATGTTTTGGCTCAGTTTGATTTCCAACAAATATCAGGATAGTTGAAGTTGCCCATCACTACTATATCACTCCTTTCTGGGTGTGTGGTCATCTGTTATAGAATGGCATCATCCAATTCCTCCGTCTGACGTGGGGGTTTGTAGTAGACTCCCACCATAACATCCTTGTTGTTTCCCTGCCCTTTAATTTTTATCCAGATGCTCTCCATCTGGCTTCCAGGATCGATGTCCTGGATCTCTTCACTGGTGTAAATGTCCCTGATGTATAAGGCTATTCCTCCTCCTTTCCTGTTTGGCCTATTTCTCTTGAAAAGGTTATACCCCTCTATTCCTACATTCCAGTTATGAGACTCATCCCACCAGGTTTCAGTGATGCTTATTATATCGCATTTGCTTTGCTGTGCTAGGAGTTCGAGTTCATCTTGCTTATTTCCATGCTCTGTGCATTAGTGTAGAGACATTGAAAACCATGGGTTCTCCACTCTAACTCTGTAAAGTTTTTTCCCCCTCCCACTGTTGGATCCCTGCAGTATTTGCCTTGTTCCTTCTATAACAGTTTGA
>NW_024817835.1:0-2056 GCF_019175285.1 Sceloporus undulatus | reverse complement strand
CAAAAAGCGAAGGATTTTTGGAAAAAATATGGACAGGAAATACAAAATACATTTGTTAGACGAAACAAACAATACCCTCAAAAAAGTGGAAACCATAGTACAGTTCAAACTAGAAATCAAAAGAAAAAAGAGGAAGAAGCGCGAAAGGATGGGAAAAATCTTAGCGACAATGAAGAAGGAGAAAATTTAGAAGAATCCCAAGAATTTTCGGAAGAAGAAGAGCAGGGAAACCAAGAAGCAGAGGGAGAAACTTCGCTGGAATTAGCTGAAGAAGAAATAGGTGAAGAAGAGACAGAAGAAAAAATAAGAGATTAGGGAAAGTAAAGGAAAAAGAGGGAGAAGACGGAGAGGGAGGGGGAAAGGAAAAAAAAAGGGTAAAAGGGAAAAGAAGAAGATTCATTGAAATATAACATAATATGTCAAGCAAAAATGTTAACATACTAACATGGAACGTAAAGGGATTGAACGGTCCGTTGAAAAGGAATAAAGTGTTTCATTATCTTGCCAAATTAAAATTAGACATAATTTGCTTACAGGAGACGCACATAAAATCGAAAGATGTAAGACTTCTTAAAAACTTAAAATTTGGCAGAGAATACATCTCAGCCATTGGCAAAGCTAAAAGAGGAGTGGCTATATATGTCAATAAAAAAATCCAGAGTAAAGAATTATTTAAGGATATAAATGGACATTATGTAGCTATAGAAGCCGAAATACAGGATAAGAAAGTATTAGTGCTGGGAATTTATGCTCCACAAAACAAAAAAAGCGAATTCTTTCAACAAATACTTAAAGAGGTACAAGACATATCGGCAGACAGCATTCTTCTATTAGGTGATTTCAATGGAGTCGTCAATCCTGAAATGGATAAAAGTTCAGGGAAAAAAATATCTGATTCACAAGGGAAACTCCCTAAATCTTTCTTTACATTAATTGATAATTTTGAATTAGAAGATATATGGAGACTTAAAAATAAAGATGTAAGAGACTTTACGTTTTTTTCAAATTATCATGTTTCACACTCAAGAATAGACATGTGTTTTATGACCAAGAGCTTGTGTAAGGAAATTAGAGAGGTTAAAATCTTACCTAGGACAATTTCAGACCATAACCCTCTATTGATATCCTTGAGAAGCCCTAAACGAGAATATAACTGGAGACTCTCGGACTACCTTCTTCAGAATAAAGAAATCCTGGATGAGGCGAAAAAAACGCTTCAGTTTTACTTTAAAGAAAACAATAATGACGACTTGGGAAAAGCTACAATATGGGCTGCATCAAAGGCAACAATGAGAGGATTCTTTATTCAAAAACAATCTGCCTTTAAAAGACGTAGAGAAAGAGTAATTCAAGAACTAAACCTACAAATAAGAATGAAGGAAATAGAGTTCCAAAAGAATAAATCGGGAAAGTTATTATCAGAAATTAAATTCCTCAAACAACAAATATCACAAAAATGGACCAATGAAATTGAACAAAAGATGAAGAAGGCTAGAATACGTTTTTTCCAGCAGGCGAATAAAGCAGGGAAATGGCTCGCCTTTAAGTTAAGAAAGAGGAAAGAAATGTTGTCAATTATAAAAGTAAGAAAGGGCTCCCAAGACATTACAGAGCAGAAAGAAATTCAAGAAGTATTTGAAAATTACTATAACAACTTATTCAAAGGTAAAAACATCAAAATAGAAGACATAAAAGAATACATGGATAAAATAAAGATTAAGCCACTTAACGAAAAATATAAAAATGCATTAAGTCAACCGATTACAGTGCAAGAGGTAAAAAATACAATAAAGACATTAAACTCTGGGAAAGCACCAGGCCCAGATGGGTTCTCTGTGCTCTACTATAAAGAACTCATAGATATAATTGCTGAACCACTACAACAAACTATGAATGACATAAAAGAAGGCAAACTCCCTCATACGTGGGATGAAGCGAATATAGTATTAATTCCTAAGGAGGGACGTGACCATCTGGATCCAGGAAATTTTAGGCCCATATCTCTTTTGAATGTGGACTACAAGATATTCACTTCTATCCTAGCAGGAAGAATGAA
>NW_024817834.1:0-2056 GCF_019175285.1 Sceloporus undulatus | reverse complement strand
CAATGCATCTCCTAATTCTGTTGGCGGTTTTAAAGCAGCATTTAAATATGCAATATTTGTTTTTAAAAGACTAAATGTCCCAAATGCTATTATCGGTTTTGTAGCTATTATTACAGAAAGACGTAGAGTGCAAACTCCTCAAGTACCTTTATTTTCTGGAGTGAGATGGGCTTTTCCAACTGACTCTCTGTGATGATCTCTGGTGGTCCAAGCAGCCAAACTGCAGCCCTGTAATAATAATAATAATAATAACAACAACAACAACAACAACAACAACAATAATAGTTTTATACCCCTCTCTTCAGCCAAAAGGCTATCAGAGAGGATTACAAATTGTTAATTACACATTTAGACATTATGGCTCTTAGCCCAGCAGACCCTTAAATTCCTTAAATCTTTCTGCCTCCATCCAGTGAATTATAAAAGGACTTCCCTTAACCTACACTGGGACCAGTTAAGGAACCTTATTTCTACTTCTTTACTGATCTTCCTAAACATAAACCGAGCAAAAACACGTGTAAAAGGAGTGTTCAGTAGTAGATATTTACTATAAATAACAAAATATAACAAAAATATAAGTCACACAAGATATTAAGAGTCTTGCAGGTACAATATTTGTAAGTATATAATGTTCAATTCATATAAGCTATTAAACAAATAAATACACTGGTACCCCGGGATACGAATGCGCCGCCTTACGAAATTTCCGGGTTACGAAAAAAATCCATTGAAAAAAACTGTTCCGGGTTACGAAGGTTATTTCGGGTTACGAAAAATTTTTTGGTGCTTTTCGGCGCTATTTCACACGAAATCGCGGCTTTTCCCCATTAGCGCCTATGGCTTTTTCACTTTACGAAGTATCCCGGGTTACGAAAGCAGCGGCGGAACGAATTAATTTCGTAACCCGGGGTACCCCTGTAGACCTAAGTGTCCAATTCTGAGACTAACTTCCAAGACCAGCTCTTTAACTCTCTCTCTCTCGATCTCCAACCGACACAATTCCCCCAACTGTCTCTTGGTCTCTCAGGCCTTATATCTCTTTCTCACGGAAGCTTCCAGAAGGACCTTTATCTTGCTCTCTGATTGGTCAAGAGAGCCTTCCATAGCAGTGATGTCATTCTGTGTGGGCTGTGGGAGGGACTGGGCTTCCAGCCAATCAGGGCTAGGGATGATGGGAGGGACTGGAGTTACAGCCAATGACAGCTCTCAGAGTGTCATCAGGAAGACTTCTTCTGTTCCCATGGCTTTGAGACAGGGTTGGTCCTCCATTTTGATGCACTGAGGCATCTGGTGCAGGAAGTTGAAATGAAGCCATTCCTAATGATTCAATATGTGGTTTTCCTATTTTTATTGCCAGGGAAGGGAAGAGGGCCCTGTAGAGTTCTCTGCCTTTTGTGGTAAAAGAACTTGACCATACAGACTGGAAATCAAGCACATGAAAAATAAAACTTGGATGATTGGTAGAGGCTGCCATAGACTTATATCAGTTTAGTGAAGCAGATTGTCAGGACCTACATGGAAAACCTTTCATGTGCTAAAAATGTCTCCCATCAGACAAGAAATCTAGATGACCAGGAACAAAGACTGTGGCCTTGTCTTTCCCTCTCACCCCTTTCTTGAAGATCCAGGGAGCTAAGGAAAAGAGAATGAAGCATATTCCACTATGTCCCACTCTATTCATATACTGAAGTGATCAAATCAAATTTGGGATTCACCCTGTGCTTCCGTCCTTAATCACTCTCTGGGTGAGGGCTATTTTCTATTGCAGATCACCTTTTGAGATGTCACAGTATTCTTCACAGAAAAGGCCATTCTTGCGTCTGAAGCAGAAATTTTTATACAGGATTTGGAAACCATGAAGCCCTATGAGGAAGGACTTAGGGAACTAGGGATGTTTAGCCTGGAGAAGAGAAGGTTAAGAGGTGATATGATAGCCCTGTTTAAATATTTGAAGGGATGTCATATTGAGAGCTTGTTTTCTGCTGCTCCAGAGACTAGAACGTGGAACAATGGATGCAAAGTGCAGGAAAGGAGATTCCACCTCAATATTAGGAGG
>NW_024817833.1:0-2056 GCF_019175285.1 Sceloporus undulatus | reverse complement strand
TCGCGTCCTTTGTGACGTAGCGAGTGCGCCCCTGGCGCCTCGCTACGTCGCAAACGCGACTCGAAAAGAAGCTCCATTTTGGAGCTTCTTTTTCAGTCCGCAGGGGAGCCGCGCCGTGTCTGTACCCCGCCATGGACTATTATCTGAATTGCTTTAACGCTGCAATCTGCCTTGAGTCCCAGTGGTAGGGGGCAAGTAGGTAATTAATTAATTAGTCACAGTAAAATAACAATAGGAAAAACATCAAATATTGGAGACTTGTTTGGTGATTTTTCTCTCCTTCCAAGCAGTGAAATGGGAAGGAACATGTAATCTAAAACATTAATCTGTCCCTAGCAGATGGCTCACAGAAGCATTTTGCTGTGAGAAGACTCCATGAAGCCATTAAAAAAGCGAGAGGAGGAGAAGGAGGAATATATCATTTCTTTTATTCTCAAGGGATTTAACAGAGGAGTTTTAAAAAATTTAAAAGCATCATTATCACATAGTGACACAGAGAAAGGAAAATTAAAAGCCTGTTTTGAGAGGCATGTATGGTGATTAATTGTAATGATATAATGACACAGGTATAATTATTTTTTTCCACTATGTTTTTATAATTTCAGATTGTGAGTGGATTTTCCCTTTCTGAAATGAAAATCATATTGCAGGGTTTTTCCCCAAGTACAATGATCTTCTGACACATAGGGCCAGTACAGACGGGAGTTTTGCCTATGGCCGATTTTTCGGTTCAACGGGGCTAGGAGTCCAGACGCACCCAGCCCTACTTTTGGTGCCTGTGTACCATCTTGCCTCAGCCCCGTCCACATGAGGTGCACAATGATGATGCACAGGCATCTGAGTGCCCAAATGGTGCTTGCCGGAAGAGGTATCATGGTGCTGCATCACAGCGCTTATGACACTTCTAAAAAGAAGCCGCTCTAGGTGGCTTATTTTTAAGGAGCGGCTGGAATGGCACCAACGAGGGGTAAAGACTGCCCATCTAAATCCCCCCATAATTCACAAAGATGTTTTAAACTAGGGATGGTCCATTTCTCTACAACTGGGAGAGGCTCCATTCTGCCACATGCTGGTCTGGTGGCTAGGGCAGACAAGGGCTTGGAAAACTTACTTCTGGGATTACAGTTCCCAAAATTCCACAGCCAGCATGGCAGCAGCCATGTTCACTTGGGTGGTGAGATAGTTGTCCAAAAAGCAACTTTTCTGAGGTGGATGACAGATGGCTTACCTTTATTAGCACTGCCTAGACCAGGGTTGGGGAACTTTTCCTCTCTTGGGGGCAGAGCTTGGAAGAAACTAGTTACAAATAAGTATTTGTTCCTGTTGTTGTGTGCCTTCAAGTCATTCCCGACTTATGATGACCCTAAGGAATGAGATTTTATTGACAGGTTTTTTCAGAGGGGGTTTGCCATTTGCCTCTGAGTTGACTGAGAGAGTGCCCAGGATCACACACAGTGGGTTTACATGGTTGAGCTGGGATTCAAACCCTGGTCTCCAGAGTCATCGCTCAACAATCAAATAAGTATTTAGTTGTAATTAATTCATTTCCAGATAGTGAAATTATAATTACAGTTCATTACTGCTGTAAACTGAAAAGACAATTGCATTCTCTTTGAATTTTAATGCTAAGTTTAATGCTAAGGAGGTATCGTAGAACTTTATATACACTTGTTAAAGCAGAAGGTTTGTGAAATAGCTATGTGGAACAAATAGGTGCCACAACAAGGGTTAAACTTTGTAGGCAGGGAAGTGTTTGTGACTGCTACCATGATGACCTCTACTGGACACTCGGTGTGGCAAATATTACTTCCAGCAGAAACCTGGGCTGGGTAGTAGCCAGTTCTTGCACAGTTCTCCTACTGACCAGAAGTGATGATATTACAAGACAGCTCCCATCTTGTCTTTAAAAATAAATATATGATGCTTTTAGTACAGAAAGGTGAGAAGCGAAGCAAGGCACTGTCAGACTTCAGCCAGGGTATCCTCATGTGAATAAAGGCCAGAAGTCAGATTTCCCTGCCTAAACAGTGTTAAAAAGACCTTGCCACCTTTTTTT
>NW_024817832.1:0-2056 GCF_019175285.1 Sceloporus undulatus | reverse complement strand
TCTAGTAGCCGAAGCGGCTGCGGAGACCTCCTTGGAAGGCGGAAACATGGCGCTGGCCAT
The DNA here is from genome assembly GCF_019175285.1 of Sceloporus undulatus. Taxonomy (NCBI): domain Eukaryota; kingdom Metazoa; phylum Chordata; class Lepidosauria; order Squamata; family Phrynosomatidae; genus Sceloporus; species Sceloporus undulatus. The sequence continues at coordinate 1,996 of NW_024817832.1, read as the reverse complement.
CTTCATCCCAGTCCTGGTCATCTCCTTGCTCCTCGGCGGCGCCTATGTCTACATCACAAGGTAGTTGCTGTTGTCACTGTCATCGTTGTCATCATATTCGTTTACTATTGTCGTTGTAAATCGCTTCGGTTTACGGAGAATGGGGGACTTCATTGTCTGTTATAGCATTTACCTGCTCTATTGATCTGTCAGTTTGCAGTTGTTGTCATTGTTGTCATAGTTGTTGTCGTCGTAGTCGTCATCATAGTCGTCATTGTTGTTATCGTCGTCATATTCGTCATAGTTGTTGTCGTCGTATCCGTCGTCATAATTGTCTTCGTCATAGTCGTCATCGTCATAGTTGTCGTTGTCATTGTTGTAGTCATCATAGTTGTCATCGTCATTGTTGTCATCGTCCTCATAGTTGTTACTGCCATCCACATAGTTGTTGTCGTCATAGTCGTCATCATAATAGTCGCCGTAGTCGTCATCGTCATAGTTGTTGTCGTCATCATAGTTGTTGTCATTGTCATTGTACTCATCGTCGCCATAGTTGTCGTCATTGCTGTCATAGTTGTTGTCATTGTTGTAGTCATCGTCATAGTTGTTGTTGTTGTCATAGTCGTCATCATAGTTGTCGTCGTCATCATAGTTGTCATTGCTGTCATCGTAGTTGTCGTTGTCATAGTTGTCGTTGTTGTTGTAGTCATCACCGTCATAGTTGTCATTGTCGTCGCCATAGTTGTCATCCTGCCTGGAAGAAGTAAAGCCCTCCCTTCAGCCACCATCTTGGGGATAGAGAGGCAGGCTAGCTCCAACTGCCTGCCTGGAAGAAGAAAAAGCCCTCCTTCCGACCACCATCTTGAGGGGGAGAGAGGCCTGGCCTGAAAGACTAAGGGCCCTCCTTCTGACCACCATCTTGAGGGGGAGAGAGGCCTGTTATATTTTATTTTGACTTTGTATTGTACTTCCTGTTGTACTCCGCTTTGATCTAATTTGGAAAAGCGGTCTATAAATAAACATTATTATTATTATTATCATAATCATCATCATCATAGTTGTTGTCATCGTTGTTGTCGGCATAGCCATCGTCATAGTTGTTGTCATCGTTGTCGTTGTATCGTCATCATCATAGTTGTCGCCATAGTCGTCGTCGTCATAGTTGTTGTTGTCGTCGTCATAGTTGTCGTCGTTGTCGTTGTTGTTGTTGTAGTTGTTGGCATTGTTGTTTTCATCGTCGTTGTCACAGTTGTCGTCATAGTCGTTTACTATCGCCGTCGTCAATAGCTTCGGTTTACGGCGAACGGAAACTTCATTGTCCGTTACAGCATTTACCTGCTCTACTGATCTGTCCGTTTGCGGTCGGAGGACTTTTCTTCGAGGTCTCACTCTTCTATTTCTCCGTCCTTCCTTCACCCTTCCTCCTCTTTTCCTTCATTCTTTCTTCTCTCTTTCTCTCCATCCAGGTGCCGCTACTATTCCAGCCTCCAGCTCCCACTCATCTTTTCCCACCCATATAGCCAGATTACAGTGGAGACAGAGTTTGACAACCCTATTTATGAAATTGGGGTGAGTCGGTGGAGTTAAAAGGCGTTATGCCTGGGTTCGCCGTCTCTTCCTCAGCCCATGTCCGTTCCGGGTTTTAGTACGAACTGTCAGGTCTCTATTGAAGATTAGGGTTAGATTAGGATTAGATAGGGTTGGGGTTGGGAATAGGATTGTTTAGGGTTAGGGTTGGAGGTGGTTAAGGTTAGAGTTAGGGTTGCTTAGAGGGTTGATTAGGATTAGGGTTGGAATTATATAGGGTTAGATAGCATCATTATTAGGGTTAGGATTGCTTAGGGCATGATTAGGGTTGGACATCATTAGGGTTGTTAGGGGTTAAGGTAAAGGGAATGAATAGGGTTAGCATTAGGGTTAGAGTAATTAATAAGGTTAGGGTTAGGGCTAGAGCATGGGTCGGCAACCTGCAGCCCGCGGGCCACATCCGGCCCCCGGAGGCGCCAGGACCGGCCCC
>NW_024817831.1:0-2056 GCF_019175285.1 Sceloporus undulatus | reverse complement strand
TAACAGAGGCTGGATGGCCATCTGTCAGGGATGCTTTGATTTGGATTTCCTGCATGGCAGGGGGTTGGACTGGATGGCCCTAGTGGTCTCTTCCAACTCTATGATTCTATGATTCTATGATTTTATGATCCCTTGGCAAGAAGACAAACATCCCACAAGTGTTGCAGGTGATTGCAGCAGCTCCCTCAGTGTCCATATCGAGAAATCTTAAGTAAGCACTGAAACAGGATTGTGGGCTTCCCCCTCGAAAAGTCCCCTGTTAAACACCCACGTAAAAGACCTCTGTTGGACTGGCCTTTTCACCAAGCTCGGTATGTGAGCTCAATCAACTAGGGCTGTAGCACTATAGAGAGCTCCTGCCTACTAGCTCTTTCCAGAGGCAAGTCTCTGACTCACTTACTTTGAGCAACCTCCTCTTGAAGCACCACTCAAAATGGCCACCCAGAAACAGCTTTCCTTGTTCTTCCTGGGAGGGGCTGATGATTTTTAAGTTGTGAATTTTAAATGTTGTTTTAATATGTGTACATTTTGTCCTCTTAAACTGATGTGTTTTAAGAAGTGTTTTAACTGATATTGTTTGTTAATTTTTGTTATCCTTTGCCTCAATCCATGGGGAGAGGTGGATAGATGATGATGGTGATGATGGTGGTGGTGGTGGTGATGATGATGATTAATTTGGAACAGATGTGCTATAATACTCCAAACTGAGTTTTGAGGTAAGCAATAGGAATAGACACAACTTTGTATAAAGCAAGAAATGGGAGAGGCCTGCCAGTCATGAGGAGCTGCCAAAGATGCTGATCATTGAAGTTCTTTTAAAAAGATGTAGGAAACAAACTGGTATCAAATGTCCTGGGTTAAGTGGGGTTTGAGGTAGCTCCCCTGCAAAGTGCACTAACAATTATCATCCAGTTAGTCTTACCTCAATGCCAGGAAAGATTCTAGAGCAGATCATTAAAGAGTCTGTGAACATCTAGAAGGCAATGCCATAATCACAAAAAGTCAACACGGGTTTCAGAGAAACAAGTCATGCCAGACAAACCTTATCTCTTTTTTTGATAAAATTACCAGCTTAGTAGATGAAGGAAATGCTGTGGATATAGTATATCTTGATTTCAGTAAGGCCTTTGACAAGGTTTCCCATGACATTCTTGCAAACAAGCTTGTAAAATGTGGGTTAGACAAGGTAACTGTTACATGGATTTGTAATTGCTTGACTGGCCAAACCCAAAGGGTGCTGAACAATGACTCCTTTTCATCCTGGAGAGAAGTGACCAGTGGGGTCCCACAGGGCTCTGTCCTGGGGCCAGTGCTGTTCAACATCTTTATCAATGACTTGGAAGACAGAATTGGGGGCATACTCATCAAATTTGCAGATGACATCAAATTAGGAGGAATAGCTAATACTCCAGGGGACAGGATCAAAATTCAAAATGACCTGAATAGACTAGAAAGCTGATCCAAAAGTAACAAAATGAACTTCAACACAGAGAAATGTAAAGTACTGCACTTAGGGCAGAAAAATGAAATACACAGATATACGATGGGGGACACCTGGCTGAATGAGACTACATGTGAAAAGGATCTAGGAGTCCAAGTAGACCACAAGTTGAACATGAGTCAACAGTGTGAGGCCAATGCAACTTTAGGCTGAATCAATAAAAGTATAGTGTCTAGATCAAGAGAAGTAATAGTGCCACTATATTCTGCTTTGGCCAGGCTCCACCTGGAATATTGTGTCCAGTTCTGGGCCCCACAATTCAAAAAAGTCAATGAGAAACTGGAACGTGTCCAAATATTAGAATCCTGTTGTATTCTCTCAGATATGTTCTTTGGGGTTTGTGGGGATGATGGAGGTTGGGATATGCTTTGGCTAGGGCTAATGTAGATAGAGCTTGTTAGGACTGAGCTGTGCCAGGTGGTGGTTACCTAGTGTCCTTGAAGGCCTTTCTTTCAGAGGCTTGGAATGCAGTTTTTAGCATAGGGGGATAGAAGCTGAGGGGGGAGTGATGGGGGATGAGTAACGGTGAGAAAGAGGTGGGGATTTTTCCTGTGC
>NW_024817830.1:0-2056 GCF_019175285.1 Sceloporus undulatus | reverse complement strand
AGCTGGATGGCCATCTGTCAGGGATGCTTTGATTTGGATTTCCTGCATGGCAGGGGGTTGGACTGGATGGCCCTAGTGGTCTCTTCCAACTCTACGATTCTATGATTCTATGATTCTATGATCCCTTCAAATATGTAAACAGGGCTATCATATCAGCTCTTAACCTTCTTTTCTCCAGGCTAAACATACATAGCTCCCTAAGGTGTTCCTCATAGGGCATGGTTTCCAGACCTTTCACCATTTTAGTCGCCCTCCTTTGGACATGCTCCAGTTTCTCAATGCCCTTTTTGAATTGTGGCACCCAAAACTGGACACAATATTCCAGGTGGGGCCTGACCAGAGCAGAATATAGTGGCACTATTACTTCCCTTGATCTAGACACTATACTTCTATTGATGCAGCCTAAAATCGCATTTTCCTTGTTAGCTGCCGCATCGCACTGTTGACTCATGTTCAACTTGTGGTCTACTTGGACTCCTAGATCCCTTTCACTTGTTGTCTCCTTAAGCCAGGTGTCCCCCATCCTATATCTGTGCATTTCATTTTTTCGCCCTAAGTGCTGTACCTTAAATTTCTCCCTGTTGAAGTTTAGTCTGTTAGCTGTGGCCCAGCTTTCTAGACTATTCAGGTCATTTTGAATTTTGATCCTGTCCTCTAGAGTATTAGCTATTCCTCCTAATTTGATGTCATCTGCAAATTTGACAAGTATTCCCCCAATTTTTTCCTCCAAGTCATTGATAAAGATGTTGAACAGTACTGGGCTCAGGACAGAGCCCTGTGGGACTCCACTGGTCACTTCTCTCCAGGATGAAAAGGTGCCATTGTTGAGCACCCTTTGGGTTCATCCGGTCAGTTTGACTACTTCTGGACTTCTCATCCAGTCCATTACCACTTTTAGACATTCATTCAGAGGAGAGATGCCATCCTTAGTCACTGCAGCAGTCCAAGGCATGGAGAAATATATCTGGATGTCATCAGCATACTGATAACACTCCGCCCCATGTCTCTGGATGATCTTCCCCAGAGGCTTCATGTAAATATTAAATGACATGGGGGACAGAATGACATCTTGAAGGACACCAGGTTTAAGCTGCCTCTTAGAGGAGTAACTGTCCCCAAGCATCACCATCTGAAATCTGCCCAAGAGATAGGGCCAGAACCACTGTTGATACCCAGACGGAGATCAAATACTAAGACGACCATGGTAGTCTCAAAAAGCGGCCGCCTGGCTCGGCAGGCAGGCCGCTTTGCCGCTAGATGCAGCGCGAACTACAAGCCCCAGATGCCTCTGGGGCTTGCCCCGGCCCCTGATTGGTGTGCGGGGTGGAGGTACTCTGCTCCCGCCCTGTGACGCTCTGAGGGCCGGGCTCTATGGTCTGGGAGTTCCGGTCCTCCAGGGCAGCTCATTGGCTAGCTGCCCTGGAGGAGGAGTCTCTCAGATCAGGTGATCTGGGGGCGGAGCCGGGGCCTATATAAGGCCGCGCGGCCAGCTCTGGCCCTCAGTCGGCGCTTGGCTCCAGCGAGGAAGGAGCCAAGCTGAAAGGGAGCAGACGGCTGTGTGCTTCTCCCACCCACCCACCGCTTTCTTTGTGGGTTTGCTGTCACAACTGTGGGGCAGCAGCATAGGCCAGGATCTGCACGGTGGGGTACCAGGGCTAAGGAGCTCTGGTTTGGGAGTCAGTAGGGACCCGGGGGCAAATTGGGCAGGCGTATGGCCATTGCGGGGGCCATAACGCAAGGACGCCTCCCGGTGACCAGGGGCTTAGAGAATATGTGAACACATGGCAGTGGTGCGGTCAAGCGGTGTTCATTAGCCCCTAGGTCATCCCAATGCCTGGTGGGTACCAGGTTTTGCTATCAGACAAACATGGGGTTGTCTGATATCTTCAGATCCTGACCTTATGCTTTATGCCAACCCTTCCAATGGTTTGCTTAATAAAGTTGTGGCCTTTCTTCCAATTTGGTCTCCTGTGGTTATTTGAGCTAGCTTCTGAGGCAACTCCATATCGTGATCTAAAGCTGGTTTGAAATGGATCCATATAATCTGTTTCATCCA
>NW_024817829.1:0-2056 GCF_019175285.1 Sceloporus undulatus | reverse complement strand
AAGCCATGTAGGGCTTTAAAGGTTATAACCAACACCTTGTACTGTGCCTGGAAACTAATAGGCAGCAAGTGAAGAGATTTTAAGATGGGTGTTATTCGGTCACTCCTAGTTTTTCCGGCGACCAGCCTGGCTGCCATATTTTGCACTAGTTGAAGTTTCAGGACTAGACACAAGGGTAGCCCCATGTAGAGCGTGTTACAGAAATCAAGTCATGAAGTTACCAGTGAATGTACAACAGTTTCCAGGTCCTTTACTTCCAGGAAAGGGCACAGCTGGCATGTCAGCTGAAGCTGATAACAGGCGCTCCTAATTGTCGCATTCACCTGATTTCTCATGTGAAGCGACGGGTCTAGGAGCACCTCCAGACTGCGAACACAGTCCTTTGTGGAGAGCGTGACCCCATCTAGGACTGGAGGTTGCAACCCTGTACCTGGTTTGGGGGCCCCTACTGTAAGTACCTCCGTTTTGTCTGGATTCAGCCTGAGTTTGTTTTTCCTCATCCAGCCCATTACCGCTTCAAGACATTGAGGGGAGAAATGCCATCTGTTGTCATAGCTGCTGATCGGGACATGGAGAAATATATTTGGGTGTCATCAGCGTACTGATAACACCCTGCCCCATGTCTGCGAATGATTTCCGGCATTCTAAGAAATGCCATCAAGGCATCACCGCCCTGGACGGCAAGCCATGACGGGCAGGGATCAAGCGGACATGTCATCTTCTTCACATTTCATAGGATCTTGTCCACATCATTGGTATTCACAAGCTCAAACCGATCCAGTTTAACCTCAACAATGGGTTCACTGGACACCTCATCAGTCAATTCTGCTGCAATCCCAGCATCCAGGTCGACTCTTATCTGAGAGATTTTATCTGCAAAGTAGTTGTTAAAAACATCACAGCAGGCCGTTGTCAGGTTAAGCAAAAGGTTCTGCACAGGTGGAACCTGTGTCAGTTCCCTTACCACCCTAAACAGCTCTGCTGGATGGGACTCCGCAGATACAATACATATAGAGGAGAAAGATCTCTGTGCTGCCTGTATCACCTCTCTATAGGAATGAAGGAATTTCCTATGACGAGTTCTGTCAGATAGGAGTCGAGTGTCACGCCAGTCGCGCTCTAGTCGTTGTCCAACCCGCTTCATTTTCCTCAGATCTTCAGTATTCCATGATTTACGATTAGGAGCGGGTTGGAAAAGACTCTTGGGAGCAATTGTGTCAATGGCCCTGGTGATATCGGTGTTCCAGGTATTAACCAGAGCATCAACAGAATCACTGGCATTACCAACCAAGGAACCCTCTAAGGCTTTCTAGAATCCAATTGGTTCCATTAACTTTCGAGGGCGGACCATTCTAATGGGTCCTCCACCCCCAATGGGGCAGACTGTGGCTCTTAGTTCAGCCTTGACCAGGAAATGATCCATCCACGACAGTGCGGTGGTACTAGTTACCTCCACCCACAGATATTCCTGCTCCGTACTGAAGACCTCATCAAGGGTATGACCTGCGCAATGTGTTGGCCCAGAAACCAATTGGGATAGGCCCATGCCTGTCATGGAATCCATGAACTCCCGAGCCGCACCTGTTAAACTGGTCTCGAGTGGGATGTTGAAGTCGTCCAGAATTATAAGTCTGGGCGACTCCAACAACAACTCCAAGACCAGCTGTGTCAACTTGCATAGGGAGTCTGTTAGACAACGGGGTGGACGGTATACTAACAGAATCCCTATACTATCCTTGGTTTTCAGGCTGAGGTTGTTAAGGTTGGGAAATCCTGTTTGGGGTCAGTTCTGACTTTAGGGACCTTACATCCTCCATTATGGGTTTCCTGAAGGCCTCAAACTGCCAACTGTGATGCGCTAAGGTTGAGGTGGCCATTTTGTGTTCTGGCAGCCATTTTGTGGTCAAGTGGCCATTTTGAGACTGGCCCATTGTGACGTCAGTCTGATGCTCCTTACCTGAAGCATTGATAGTGTCTCATTGTGATCTCAGGCTCATGCTCCTTGCCTGAAGGACTGAGACTGGCCCATTGTGACCTCAGTCTGATGCTCCTTACC
>NW_024817828.1:0-2056 GCF_019175285.1 Sceloporus undulatus | reverse complement strand
ATGGAGCAGGTGATGTTGCAAGTCAGCCTTTCTAATTTGCTTTTTGCTTCAGGAACCACTTTCCAAGTCCCATAGGAAAACACTATTGGAGAAATTGTTTGGAACCAGCAGCGTCTCCTCCAGACAATGACCATGACTAGTTTGTCTCAGTGGTTTCACTAGGGGGGTGCGGACCGCATCAGGTGACATCCTGGGGGGGGGTGATATCATTGCTCCCAAAACATCTGCCTTTTGGCAGAAACAGGTTGTGGCGTTCATCTGCTTCCCTATAAAATGTTTTATGAGATGGTGGGACTGGGGTGAAGCTCAGTGGAAGGGAAAGGAGAGGCCTCAAAAAAAAATTAAAATTAAAATGTCAAACTTCAATTTTTTAAATTTTAAATTTGTTTTTAAAAATGTTTTTTTTAAGAAAAATACTCTTTTAAATTTTTATTTAAAAACATAACATTTTAACCAACTCTTTACTGTGTATGTGCAAATACATTTAGGCTGTGCATATGGTGTTGTAACTTGAAGTTATAATTTTAATTTTGCTTGTTTATGTCACAACTATTACCATTACATTCAGTGGTATATGGAAATTGCAATTTATGAGTAACAATAATGCAAAAAAAGCACCACCAGGGCTCCTAAAGAGATTCCACCTCAACCTTAGGGGGAACTTCCCAACAGTGAGAGCTGTTCGCCAGTGGAACACACTTCCTCAGAGAGTGGTGGAGTCTTCTTCTCTGAAGCTCTTTAAACAGAGTCTGGATGGCCATCTGTCAGGAGTGCTTTGATAGCGAGTTCCTTCATGGCAGGGGGGTGGACTGGATGGCCCTTGTGGTTTCTTCCAACTCTGTGATTCTTTGATTCTATAAGAGCCAATACTCTGCAATTTCTTCCTGCATCATTGAGATTATATGAGAGTTGCAGAGCCATTCACAAGGATTGCTTTCTCATGACACTGTCAACTCTTGGGGGGAATGATTTGACAGAAATGTGGGGAAACAGCTCTAAGGCACAGCATTATCTCCTCCATTTTTTTAACATCCCACCAAAACCATTTAGCATTATATCTAAGGTTGCATAGATCTTGTATGTCCTCTATGGATAACCTGAAATGTATGGTCACCAGGACCATGCCATTCCACTGAGGGATGAGGCTATGCATTTGAATGCATGCTGTACCTCTGAAAAAGAATTTTTGAGGTGCGGATTAATCCCCCTTTCCTTCTTTGGATCAGTGCTGAAGACCTTGGTCCTAAACACACTGCAGAAACAATCTGTTTGAGACCAATTTAACTTCCCTGGCTCAATGCTAGGGAATTCTGGGAACTGTTAGTTTTAGGAGACATTTAGCCTTCTCTGGTAGAGAGCTGTGGGACCACAATAAACTACAATTCCCAGAATTCCCTAGCACTGAGCCATGGTAGTTAAAGTGGTCTCAAACTGGATTCTTTCTGCAGTGTGTTTTGGGCCCTAGTTTGTGTCTGTTCTGTGTATCTTTGCGTCCCCTTTTTAGCTTGGAGATGGGAAGCATAGTCTTGCCTTGACTCTGCACCACAGTTTGGAGAAGCTATTTGGACTAACTGGCTGTGCTGGACTTGGAACTTCTCCAGGTTCCATTCTGTACTTTATCGGTATTCTAAGCATCCACCAAGCATGGAACCAAAATAGACCCCAGGCTTTTTTCCAGTTTTGGGACTGGGGGAATAATCCTCCCCACACCAAGATCACTTGGTATGAGAAGGTGTAGTTGGGTGACACATGGCCCTCCAGATGGTGTTGAACAGCAATTCCCATTAGCCTTAACCAGCATAGACAATGATGAGAGATTTGGAAATTGCAGCCCAATTACACCTGAAGGGCTACACTTGCCTGTTCCTAGTTTAGTGGAAACTTGTGACTTGTTACAGTTGCCAGAAGTCAGATGAGCACTTGCTATGATGAACTTGCCATGCACGCAAATTAAGGACCCTGGCTTAAATTTAGGTGCCCAATAAGTCTACCTTAGATTGGGGGGAAAATCCTTGCTCTGTAAGAAAAATTATTGCATGCAGATAAAAGCTGACCA
>NW_024817827.1:0-2056 GCF_019175285.1 Sceloporus undulatus | reverse complement strand
AAGGCAACCCCTTGCCCCCCCTTTCCCCCCAACCTTTCAATGGGGAGGACTGGAGAGGTCTCCTTGCTTTAGCCCCAAGAGAAGACACATCGTTGTTGGAGGTGAAGAAAGCATCCATGCTTGTCTCTTTGGAAACTAGGAGCGGAAAGGGAACTTCCTCCATCGCCTGTCTTCTTTCTCTCTCTCGGCTCCTTCTTGTGGGTGATTTCAACTTGTTTTCTGGCTTAAGGTGACCCTAAGCAGGCGACTCTGTCCTGGGCTTTTCTTGACAAGGGCACCCAGTGGGTTTGGTGGCCCAGGTGGGAATCGAACCCTGCTCTCCAGAGCTGTTGTCCAGCTCTCCAAGCCCTGGGCCAGGCTGGCTCCTCTGGTCAGTGTGACTCCTGGAGCGGTCACTTCCTCCTTCCTCCCCTTCTCTCCTAAAGGTTAAGGGTCAGTGTTTTGCAACTCTTTGTTCTCACTCCCTTCTCCATGTCTTTTGGAGGCAGCCATGAGGCTCCAGAGAAGGCTGCTGTTATGTCCATCTGTGAAACTCAGCTGTTATGGACTCTTGCGCCAAGCAGAGGCTTTCGATTGACTAGAAAAATCCAATTTTAGATAGATTTCTTTGTAACAGTCAAGTAAGCCTTGCTTTGGACCTTCCCAGAGCCTCCTGTTTCTTCCCAGAAGCTCAGATAGGCTGGTGATGTGAAGAAGGGCCCTCTGCAAAATCCAGCACCAAGAGGTAATTTCCTGCATCCGTTGCATTTACCCCATTTATGTGAGTGAGGGGTTCCTCTCTGGCCTCTAGAACCCCGTGGCCCCCCAGGGGTTTTAGAAAGGAAATTGTGAATTAAAAGCAGACTAAAACAACCCTCTCAAAACAGCCTTCAAGCCCCGGTCAGTTACAAGGTTCAGAGGAGAGCCTGGCCTGGTCCTAAGGGCCAAAGGTCATGCTGGGCAACTCGGCCTTAGTCTCTGCTGGGAAACCAAAGGCACGAAGGGAGGGGCTTCCAGAGTTGGGGGTTTCAAAGCAGAGAAGGCCCCCTCATTTGCTGTGGCCCACAATTTAGCCTGGCAGGACCCACGAGGATCTCCAATTTTGGGGCAGGCTCCTATTGGAGGTGAGAGCCAGCGTGGCACAGTGGTTTGAGGTGTGGACTATGACTTCAAATCCCAGCCTGGCCATGTAAACCCAATGGGTAACCTTAGGCGATAAGTGACACTCTCTCAGCCTCAGAGGATGGCAAGGGCAAACCCCCTTGAAGAAACTTGCCAAGAAAACCCTGACAGCTTGACTATAGGGTCGCCATAAGTCGGGAACAACTTGGGGGGCACACAACAGCAACACAAATGTTGGAGGAGGGGGTCTTTCAGATACGCTGACCCCAAGGCATTTAGGGGGCAACCAACAGGAGCCCACCCCTGCTGTGCAATCCAAGGCCATTCAAAACACACAGGCTGTTTGCTGTGTAATCCTGTTGCAGGCCTTACCCTCCCACCAATTGGTTTTTTTTGGGGGGGGGCAGTTGGGGTGGAAAGGCATTGACTGACATGACCATCGTCTTACTCTTACTGCCTGAAAGAGGCTCCTCTGGGGTTATGTCAAAAGTAATTGATCAGGCCTTGGGTACTTGGCATGCTTCTCTGGGGCAGAAGGAGGGCACGTGCAGCCATTTCCTGCCCTGCTCCGGGAGCCAAATGTCTAGGGCCGGCCCTGACCCTTCCTTGCCCTGAGTGCCCTCACCCCTCTCTTTGCAGATGGTGGTCCCTTGGAGACACGGTCCAGGCCCTGGAGTAGATGACCATTGGGGAGGCCAAGGTCTGGCTTGGTGGATTGCCATTTGCACTTCCCTGGCTACCTGCCATGTCTGAGTCTGGCCAGGGCATTTGGGGGCAGTCCCCTATTGGGCCCCTGGCACCCCTTCCCCTGCCCTGCCCTGCCCTCTCCTCTTCTTCCTCCCAGTGTGCTCCATCTCTTGGCCCTTCTCCTTGCTTCTCTGGAGCACAGGGTGCCAGGCTTCCTGCTTAGCATGGCCTTGGCCTGGGGTCTCCCCATAGCAAGCGGGGGGGGGGG
>NW_024817826.1:0-2056 GCF_019175285.1 Sceloporus undulatus | reverse complement strand
AGCAGCTTCCATCTATTGCTTTGCTTTTATGGGTTGCCAGATGGAGATACTGGTACATGTATATTGTCTCTTTGCTCTGTTGCTTCAGCTATATACTGATAACTCTTATCTATCAAGATGCTGACTAGAGATTCTGGGATTTGTTGCCCAAAATGTAACTTTCATAAGCTCTGATGAGGAGATGTTGTTGTCCTTCACCTCAAGTACCTCAAGTTGATGTTGTCCTTCACCTCAACTTGTCTAGAGTTGGCCTTGTGCAGAATACATAAATCAGCTTTCACATGTCATATTAAGATGGTATATATGGTATATATGTTCAGTTCATGACAGCTCATCCTGCAGAAAAAGCAATGAGGAGAAAAGAATAATATTTTTGTTGTTTTAACAGAAGCCTAACAAAGATGTTCTGCTGACCATCATAAGTATAAATTTGTGGTAGAGACTTCAACACTTCAATTAATGAAAATAATAAGGGAGGGGGAATATTTCAGTTTCCATGTTGCCATACTCCAAATATATCTTTGATCTGTGCATGACCTAAGCAGATCTTTTGGTTTCTTCTATTTGCCTTCTGCATGAACAGCTAGACTAATCTCTCTTTAGCAAACAGCAATCTCTGCTAAAGTAAATTTCAATTAAAGTAAACTCTGAGAATAGAAGTTTGACAAAAACTCCAGCTTCAACATTTTATAAGCTTTTTTGGTTGGACAAAACCCAAACTATCTGGCTTTAGGACAGATTCAGACTGCCCATGTTCAGAGCTCTGATGCTACAACCGTTCCCAGAAATCCATAGCATTGAACCAAAGCACTTTAGTGATGACAAGCCAAATTATTTTTTTCAGTGTGGATGCAGCCTATGATATCTGAACATGGACAACCTGAATCTGTTCTAAAGCCAGATAGTTTTGGTTATGTCTGAAAAGGCTTGTAAGATGTGGAAGCTGAAGTTTTTGTCAAGCTTCTGTTTTCAGAGTTGACTTTTTTTTTAATTGGAATTGAATTGGATTGGATTGAAATTTAGCTGGAGAAGAAATTGATTTTCCCAGCAATAATGTATTGTTATCCCTAAATTATCCCATTCTTTGTAAGTAAAAGAATTGTGGGAGGGGGGGTTGCTTCAGTTAGAATCAATAAGGCCCATTACCTTTTCAAAAGACTTGCTCCTGATAGAAATGAACATTTTAAACCAAGACATGTGCATTTTTGGACTGTTTTTGGTGTGTTGCTTTTGTGATTGTCATGATAGGATCCCGTACAACTGCCAAAGGTATATCAAGGTCAAGTGATAGAACATGAATGGGATCATTTACAAGGGTTTCTGATATGTCGCCAATTGTTTTAAACAGCAGCAACAAAATAAATTAGACTATGAGAATGAAGAAAGCATGGTTGTGATTGGGAGTGAGCTTTCATCTGTGAGAGCTCAACACTCAGTTCAGATCAGTCAGTAGCCAAAAGCCCTCTTGATAGAAACCCTTTGCTCCCTGGCAGGACAAAAGAGAAGGGGCCAGCCTAACTTGGCAGGAAAGTTCCCAAAAAGGCCTTCACCTTTGTGCCCCCACCAGCCATAATAATAATAATAATAATAATAATAATTGTTTTATTTATATACCACTATTCCAAAGATCATAGCGGTGAACAGCAAGTAAGCTAATTTGCCCCCCAACAGTCTGGGTACTCATTTTAGCGACCTCGGAAGGATGCAAGCCTGAGTCGAGCTTGGGCCCTTTTGCTGGTCTTGAACTCGCAACCTTGTGGTTTCGAGTGAATGGCTGCAGTACAGGCATTTAACCACTGCGCCACCAGGGCTCCATAGTGTTGAAGTTGTTGGGGCTGAACGAAGTGCCTCCTCCAGCAGTCTCAAAGCCCATGCAGGTGGCATGGCAGACTATGACAAGGCTGAAATCGGTCCATTCCTACTGTAAATCGCATCAATGACAATCTGAATGTATGGCTAAGAGATATAAATCCAAGCCTACATTTTTTTAAGTGCCTCTCCCAGATTCTTTTTTTTTTAATATTTTATTTTCACATTTTTCCACATGACATATTAC
>NW_024817825.1:0-2056 GCF_019175285.1 Sceloporus undulatus | reverse complement strand
TTGGCCTGTCTGTAACAGGCCTAAGCTATTCTTTATGAACCTGCCTGGATCTTGAAATCTTCCAGGGAAGCCCTTCTGTTGGACCTCTTCCCCTCATAAACACATTTGGTATGGATGGGAAAGAGATGGCCTTCTTTAGTGCCTGCTCCCAGACACTGAAACTCTCCCCAGAGGGAGGCTGAATTCAAGATACTGTATAGCCATATTAATCTGTTGAATCAGTATGTATAGAGACCTTGTATGGCACCTTTGGAGACCATGGCCTGTTACAGACTACCAAAATAAAGCTGCTTCAGGTCTCTTTGGAGGTATGCTATTGAAATGATGCATGGGTCCTAAGAGTCCGGAGGTTGCGCCAAAGCCACACTCCATTCCTAAGCACTGGAGTGCAGCTTTGGTGCAGCTTCCGGATTCTTAGGGTGCATGCATCATTTAAACAGCATACCTCCAAAGAGATCCGAAGCAGCTTTATTTTGGCAGTCTGTAACAGGCCTAACTAAAAAAAGAAGTTGGCAGCATAAGCTTTCATAGACTTAAGTCTACTTCCTCTGTGCAAATGCAAAAAGGCTGGGTTTTTCCCCTCTCTCCCTCCCTGTCATCCTTTTAGCGTCAGACCTTTAGGCATTTAAGGAAGGATGTAGTTATAGGAAAGCTTTGGTTGCATGGGTGATACTGCATTCTTTTCTATTGTGGTTTAATTTCATTTTAAATGTTTTACTTGTATTTGTTTCTGCATTGGATTTTGTCACAGTGAGCCACCTTGAGTGCCACTAGCTAAGCAGAAAGGCAAGGTATACATTTGCTTAAAAGGTGAATAAAACGTTGAGAAGGCTCCTGAGATAGATGTTGGTCCCTCCGGTCTAAGCCAATGTACGAACTAATATCATGCCACAGAATATGTGCAATGGTTGGCTACTGTAGAGCAGGGGTGGTGACATGTGAGGGACTCCAGATGTCGCTGAACTACAACTCCCATCAGTCTCCATCAATGGCTGTGCTGCCTAGAACTGAAGGGGCCTGCAATCCAACTGCTGTTGAGGGGAGTTATGACCTCCTCAGTCATATAAACTTACCTATTAAGTGTTTTGTGGGTCTTTTGGGGCTATGTGGCCATGTTCTAGAAGAGTTTGTTCCTGACGTTCTGCCAGCATCTATGGCTGGCATCTTCAGACAGAACAAGAGACTGGATGCCAGCGTTGTTTAGTTACTCTAACACCGGCCTTCCGAATAAGCAAGTAAACTAAGCTAGGAGGGGGCTGAAAAGCAAAACACGCATTTCCTTACTCCTGAGCAAAAGGAAAGTGACAGCTCAATGTTGTTCAGGCTCTGGATGTGTTTCCAAGCAACTATCAGCTGAGAGACCAGGGACAGCTTCACCGCGGCACCCAAAGCCTCCGAAATAGTGGAGCAGAGCCAAGGAGATGGTTCCCACCACTTCTGTTTCCTCACCACTGATCCCACCCAGCCGAGGATGTTTACTAAAGGTCACTCTACTGATCTGGATGGAAAGAGAAACCCTGCGAGAAGGGCTGGTTTCATTCTCAGAAGAGAAGCAGAGTTTAACCAAGAGAGAATTCCAGGATTAAATGCCAATTTAACTTGGAACAATTAGGTGTCTAACTTGATGCCCTTTCGTACATCCTTCTGCTTCAAGTCATGCAAAACCTACGCTGCTCTAGGCTGGAAGTGTATTCCAAGATCAGCGCAGGATCTGGACATTATCTATGCAAGTACCTATCAGGGGGAATATAAAAAGGGAAGGTTGGAGGGTTTGCTTTTGTAGTGGGGGGACCCTAAAGGCACCAGATTCCATCTGATCTTGGGAGCTAAGCAGGATCAGACCTTGTTAGCACTCGGATGGGAGACTGCCAACCAATACCGGGTGCTGTAAGCAATATTTCAGAGGAAGGAACTGGCAAAACCACCTCTGAGTATTCCTTACCTAAGACCAGTGGTCCTCAAATCTTTCAGGGATTTCGGACTCCCAGAATCCCAGGCTATTGGCCATCATGGCTGAGGCTTCTGGGAGCTGAAGTCCAAAAATCTCTTAAAGGGC
>NW_024817824.1:0-2057 GCF_019175285.1 Sceloporus undulatus | reverse complement strand
TGGTTTCTTTCTAGGAAAAGAAATACTCTTTTTCTTTTTTGGGGAGAGTTGACGCCTTTAACGTTCCATGACAAGATTTTCATTCTTGTTAGTATAAATTTACCACAAAGTTTACTACAAAACCAAAAGCGTCAGTATATTAATGAAGTTAATATTTTATTAAGAGAGGCATTAAAGTACAAAACCCAATGGTACCGACAGATTACGCAGCAGCTAAGCATAAAATCCACATCTCAACAGTGATCAGTTGTTTAATGTTTAAAATCTATCAAGAAGTGCAAATCTACTTGAATAGATCTAATACAAATTCATATTAGGCAGGGAGGTAGGAATTTAGCATTTTAATACTAGGTATCTGGTTTCTTTACTCTTTCCCTCCCCCTTCGTCCTCCTTTCTCTCCCTTTCCAATTCTTGCTGAATCTCCTTTAAAAAATTTCTTGCTTTCTCAATCGTATTAATCCTTATTTTCTTTTGCTTCCATGTTGCCTGAACCCCTTCAATCTCTTCCCATCTAAAGGGTATATCGTACTTCCTTAGGTTGTCAATCAAGAAGGCGTAGTCCTTCCTTCTACGTAAGATTTCCCCTGGAATGTCCTTCAGAATCATCACTTCTCTTCCATCCACTATTAGTTTAGCTTTATAGCTTTGCTGGAGAACTAAGTCCCTAGTTTGCTTACGGACAAAGTAAACAACCACGTCTCTGGGTAATTTTTTTTTGTTTGGCTATGTAAGAGTTGAGTCTGTAAATATGGTCTAGCTCCCAGGGAAATTGGGCTTCAGGCTCATCCACAAATTTCGCTAAAATTGGGGCTAATTCCACATAGAGGTTTTCATTTGGTTTTTCTATCAGGCTGGGCAGTTTAAGGCAGTTCTCTCTTTGTTTCAATTGTAATCGTAAAATTTGCTCCTGGTCTTCCAACATTTCACTTTTGACCTCAGCCATCTTTTTCTCCATTTTCACTGACTGTGTTTCTAAATTTTTTATTCTTCCATTCATCTTGTTCCTATCAACATTTATTTTATCTAAACAGGCTCTCACTTCGCTCATTTCCGCCTTAAATTCACTCTTTAATTCCTCATTTGATCTTTGGATTTCAGCGTTTGTCTCAGCATGAAGTCTCTTCATTTCTCCCATCAGGGTTTCAAAGGGATCTGTAGTTTTGTTTGAATTCTCAAGTGAGGGTCTTCGAAGATTTACAAGCGATCCTTGAGCTAGAGCCGTATTCTTGCGAGTGCCTGACGCCATTTTAACCACTGATGTAGATAATAGTATGTGGGTAGATACTAGTATATGGGTATTTATTCAATCCAATTTTAAGATTTTAACCAATATTGATATTGTCCTTAAGGCTAAAGCACTCACTCAATAATACAGTAGTTTTATCAAGGGAATTCTATAAATCAATCTTTGGGGAGTTTGTCTTAAGTTGTCTTTAGGGGATTTTAAATTGTTTTTCCTTTCCTTTTTCCTTCTCTTTCCTTCCTTCCCTTTCCCTACCCCTTCCCAACTCCTTCCCCCTTTCTCCCCATTCCCTTCTTTACAAAATCCAATTGGGTCAGATATTTAATTAAAGCTAGTTCTCATAGACTAAATCCAATTAATTATATTAATCTCACAGTTAAGTTGGAATCAATGGGGCCCCTATGATAAACTTAAATATTCCAAACCTATTATATAGCCCCTATTGGCCCGAGAAGACCTTTTTATGTATAGGCATGCATGTGAAAATACCCTACTGCAGACTTTATCACCTGAGGGAAAATGGGGGTGGGGCAAGAGCAGGGGTTTAAACTAACATTATCCCGTGAAAATTGCACGGTTACACTGAAGATTTTCACGCACATTGCTATTGAAGAGGGCTTATCCTGGCAATAACCAGGGATTTCCCCATGAATGATTTGTTGCTGATTATTACCTGGTTATTGCTGGAAGAGGTCCTCTTAAATCATGATGTTGTGTGAAAATCTTCAGCACAACTGTGTGATTTTCATGGGATAATGAAAATTTCCCCAGTTTTCCCCATGTGATAAAGTCCATTGACATGAATATGTTTTT
>NW_024817823.1:0-2057 GCF_019175285.1 Sceloporus undulatus | reverse complement strand
TTGGAGTCTCCTTGGGCGTATGGTAGCAGGAGCCATTATGAGGAGCATTTGCACTAAAATTTTCTACCACACCACTGATTTGGCATCCACAGAAAGCAAAAGATGGATGGCATTCGGTGCCATCTCAAAAATACCTTCCTGAGCATATGAGGGGGCCTGGTGATGCAGTGGTTAAATGCTGGTATTGCAGCTGCTCACAGCCACAAGGTTGTGAGTTCAATCCCAGGCAGGGCTCCAGGGTCCACTCAGCCTTGCACTCTTCTGTAAGTTGATAAAATGGGTACCCAGCTTGTGGGGGCAATTAACTTACACATTGTAAACCACTTAGGGAGTGCTTAAGTGCACTGATAAGTGGTACAGAAATGTACTTGCTATTGCTGTATGTACTGAAAAAAGTTTAGAGAGAGGCCTTGACATTTGATAAAGAAATCATCTAGCCTATCTGAATAACAAAAATCCTATAGTCGCTAAACTAGGGATGGAAAGAGAATGTATTTGCTATTCATTTCTCAGCCAAGAAAGGTGTTCTTTGCACTTCAAGAACTATTTCCCTGTATTCTTCTTGATGGGGAATAAACATGGTAGAAGTGTTTAATTGGTTTTAATAATATTTTTAACTGATTATATTCTTTAATACATTTTAGTTTTTTTAAAATCAGTTTGTTGTTTACATTGTTTTAAAGTGAAATATGTTGATTTTATGGGATGCTCCCCTAAATTCTTTACAGAAGGTGGGATATACAGTAAAGATTTAAATAAATGAAATATGTGACTGTGGGAGACAGAAAGGTCCCATCCTGATTACATGAGGATTAAAATTAAAAGCACTTGAAAATTTTAATGCTTTCTTTCAGCCCTTGCACTGATGAGAGGAGAGCAGAGGAGATGCCTGTTGTAGGCTCTTCTGCATCCTTTCATTGCTATGGATCATGACCAAGCAACAAGTCAATCTTTCATGCAGAACAGATGGCAATAATCATTGTTTTAAAAAAACAAAAGCAGGGAGGAGAAAGTATGGTGAAAAAGGAGGAAGGCACTTGGTCATATTTGATAATGTTAAAACATACCTTTGGTTTTGCAAGTTCATCATAATCATCGTCATAATTTACTACTTAGAAAAGCACCTAACTATACTAATTCTTGTGTATAAATAAAAAGCAAATAAGCCTTTTAATTGCTGGAGTCTGAGTGTTCTTTTCTTTAAAAAAATAGCCATACTGAATTGTTCCTTCATGGCTTTTAGTTCTGTCCATGGAAAACCTTTTACCTAATTCAGGTGTGAGAGTAAGGCTGCTTGTGGCTGTGGCAGAAAAGCATTGTGTACATTCATCCCCCTTCATTCACATTTTCAACTGCAGCCTATAATGCAAATACATGTACAGTTTCCCAGACTGACCCTCATCCAGATGAGTCCTGTGAAATCTTCCCATGAAGAGTATTACACTGTAATCTACCCTGAAACAACAGATCTCAAAACTTTTGAACGGTGTTTTGATTTTTTTTAAAAGCAAAAGTAAATAGGGAGTATGATTTATACATTATAATTTGACTAGTCTCTTTTGACTGAAGAAGACTGAACACTCCATTCATAAATACAAAGTGGTTCCATACAAGATAGATGTGCTTGAGAGACCTTTTTTGTTTTTACATGAACTTTTAAAAAGCAATATGCAATTGTTACCCCAAAACCTAGGGTCCCAGGAGGGTATCCACAAATTGAATTCAATGGGGGAAGTAATTTCACTCAATAGAAAGCAGTGAGAGGCACTGGGAAACTAAGCTGGAACACAAGGCTATGTTTAACGGTTCCAAATCCAAAGAACTCCGGAGGGAGTTTCAAATTTAGTTTGATTTAAAAAAAAAAAAAAAAAAGGGGGGGGGGAGACACACACATAAACTGAGATATAAAATGTGGTAGTGGATAGTGATTTTAAGGATTGCAATAGCTAGGGTTGCCATAAGTCAGGACTTCCAAACCGGGACAAATGTAGGACAAATTTTTCTAATGTAGGACACGTTTTTTAAAAATGGAGGACACGCGAAAAAATTGATTTTTT
>NW_024817822.1:0-2057 GCF_019175285.1 Sceloporus undulatus | reverse complement strand
GAAGTTCCTCTTAATGTTGAGGTGGAATCTCTTTTCCTGTAGCTTCCATCCATTGTTTTTGGTCCTAATCTCTGGAGCAGCAGAAAACTAGCTAGCTCCCTTCTCAATATGACATTCCTTCAAATATTTAAACAGGGCTACAATATCACCTCTTAATCTTCTCTTCTCCAGGCTAAACATCCCCAGCTCCCTAAGCCGTTCCTCATAGGGCATGGTCTTCAAATCCTGCACCATTTTTGTCACCCTTCTTTGGACACGCTCCAGTTTCTCCATATCCTTTTTGAATTGTTGCACCCAGAACTGGACACAGTATTCCAGGTGGGGCCTGACCAAAGCAGAATTGAGTGGCACTATTACTTCCCTTGATCTAGGAGACACTATACTTCAATTGATGTAGCCTAAAATTGCATTGGTTTTTTTCACTGCCGCATCACACCATTGACACATGTTCAACTAATGGTGTACTTGGACTCCTAGATTCTTTTCACACATAGTTTCATACAGCCAGGTGTCCCCCATTCTATATCTGTTTGTTTTATTTTTTGCCCTAAGTGCAGTACCTTACATTTCTCTGTGTTGAATTTCATTTTGTTAGCTTTGGCTCAACTTTCTAGTCTATTCAGGTCATTTTGAATTTTGATCCTGTCCTCTGAGGTATTAACTACTCCTCCTAGTTTGGTTTCATCTGCAAATTTGATAAGTATGCCCCCAATTCTGTCATCTAAATCATTGATAAAGATGTTGAATAGCACTGGGCCCAAGACAAAGCCCCACTGGACACAGCATTGCTCACTTCTCTCCAGGATGAAAAGGAGCCATTGCTGAGCACCCTTTGGGTTCGGCCAGTCAACCAATTACAAATCCATGCAACAGTTACCTTGTCTAGCTTGTTTTATGTTTTTGTTTTATATACAGTTTAATTTGGTTAACTGCTATTAAGGGACATAGCTATGAGATTCTATGATATGGGGTGCACTATAAACCTTTTGATAAATGAACAGGTGTTGCAATACTATATATACATATTATAAGACATAGAGAATGTTAGCCTTTTAGATTCCACAAGGTTTCTCTCATTGTTCAGTGCAAGAAGCAACACCTCCACTGCCTTCTAGAAGATAAAGCAAAAAGGCTTCCAAAACAACTGAAGTCTTGGGTCCGATCCTGCCTCCTCCTCAGCCATGGACCTTCCTTGGGTGAGGAGAAGGAGGTCCCCCCTCTCTCTCTGCATGAGACAAAGGTGGCTGGAGGCCATCCCTCTCTGTCTGCATCATCCTCCGCCTCAAGCCTCACAGGAGTCATATTTATTTTAAGAAAGAAATGCAAACTCTAATAGATCTGAAATACCATGATTAGTGAATTTCCAAGAGTGGCCACCAGATGGCACGCCAGGATAGAAGTTGGTGAGAAGCCCAACGAGGCTGCAGTGCCCTGAGTATCCACAAGAGGGCGGCGTTGTATTAGGAATGTTCTTTGTTGACAAAACCAAAATCTATGGGGACTAATGTGATTTTTCCATTGGCTCCCCATTCCTGAGGGGCGGTGGCCTCCTTCCCTTTACCTGGAGCTTCCTCTGCTCCCATTGGCTGCCTATTCTTGAGGGGAGTGGCCTCCATGTTTGCACATGGCGCATCATCATAATCATTTAAAAGGTGAATTATTTATTATTATTATTATTATTATTATTATTATTATTATTATTCAGAAAAACTTCAAGAGCAAAGCTACCCAAAACTGGTGGAGCTCTACCTCTGGGTTCCCAGGAGAAATAAGAAACAGTGGTCAGTGGGCTTTACAAAAGGAGGCTCCTAGAAGGTCCATTGCTTCGGACAGTGACTCTTTCCCAGTGTCCCTCCATCCTCCATTGATGCCAGTGCTGCTGGAAGGCCTTGCAGCTGGATGGAGGGTGAGGAGGGAATGGCCCCTGGCTTTGCCAGGCAGGGAATGCCTATGCGCTTGGCACTTCCATGGGCAGAAAGGGATCTCTGGGGCCAAGGTTGCTTTGGACCTCAGCTCCCAGGAGCCTCGGCTATATTGGTTAAGAGCCTGGGATTCTG
>NW_024817821.1:0-2057 GCF_019175285.1 Sceloporus undulatus | reverse complement strand
GACTGGATGGCTTCTCAAGTCTGTATTATAAGACCCTTGAATCTCAACTCTTATCCCCATTATGTAACACCATGAACTATATCTTAGAAGGGGGGATTCCAGACTCTTGGTTGGCAGACCAGATTAGACCTGCGACCCTACCTGGACCGGGGGGACCTTGAAACAGTGGTACACGCACTGGTAACCTCTCGACTTGATTTCTGTAATGCGCTCTACATGGGGCAACTCTTGTACCAAACCTGGAAGCTACAGTTGGTTCAGAATATGGCAGCAAGGCTGGTCACTGGTAGCTCCAGGGCCAGCCACATAACACTTATTTTGAAAGATCTGCATTGGCTGCCTATTCGCTTCCGGGCGCAATACAAGGTGTTGGTCGTTACCTATAAAGCCCTAAATGGCTTGAGCCCAGAGTACTTGGAGGACTGCCTCTCCCCATATAATCTGCCCCGCACTCTCAGGTCAGGTGGGAGAAAACTCTTGAGAGTTCCTAAGACAAGATATGTTGCGACTGCACAAAGGGCTTTCTCTGCTGTTGCCCCGCAGTCTTGGAACTCTCTCCCTGATGAGCTTGAGTCTTTCAAGAAAAACCTTAAGACTCACCTATTTTGCCAAGCCTTCCCTCACATGTCCTGACTGCCATTCTCTCCTGTATACTGTGTGTAGACTGTGTGATTGTATTTTGGATTGTTTATTGATTTTAATTGCTTTTAATTACTAGGAATGAATGATGGATTTTAATGATGTTTTGTATTGGGGATTTATACGATGTATCTTGTATTTTATCATATGTTGTAAACCGCCGTGATCGCAGGAACAGCGGTATAAAAATAAAGTTTCATTCATTCATTCATTCATAGACTAAACCCTAAGGATAATTCTGATTTAAATAACTTTAGGCCTATCTCATTACTTAATAATGATTACAAACTATTCACCGCAATTTTAGCAGATAGACTGAAGAAAATATTATCAAATTGGATAGGAAGTGACCAAAGAGGATTTCTTCCAAATACATTCATTAAAGACAGTATTAGGCACCTCCCTAATCTTATTGAGATCCATAACAACAATATTGATTTAAAAATGATTATGATGTTTTTGACTTCAAAAAGGCTTTCGACAGTGTAAGCTGCACCTTTATGACTGAACTATTAAGAAAAGTACAGGTCGGTGAGAACTTTTTAAAACGGATCCAAGCTATTTATAGTAAGCATAAAGCTAAAATCATAGTTAATGAAGACTTAGCGGAATTCATTTCAATTCAGAAGGGAACAAGGCAAGGTTGCCCCATTTTCCCCTTATTGTTTAATATGGTTCTGGAAGTTCTTTTACTGAAATTGAGACAAAATAAACAGATTCAAGGTTTTAAATTAAAAGGACAAGAGCATAAGGTCAGAGCTTTTGCTGACGATGTTTTTCTAACAATCTTGAATCCGATAGATAGCATTTCACCTCTATTTGTGTCATGACCAGCCAAGAGGAGGACGAGGAGGACGAGGAGGAAGCTGTGGCTCCTCAGGTGCAAGAGGAGATTGAGGCTATACCAGGTCTCAGTTCTGCCCTGTTAGACCCTTGTTAGCCTTGATCTTCCAGCCCCAGCGGTTGAGGCTCAGCTAGGCTCTAACTCTGTGGAGCCCCCTCCAGAGGCTCAGCAGTTGAGTGTGGCTCCTGAAGAAGAACCAAGCATGCAGGTCCCTTCCTTTAAGAAAAGAAGAGCTGAGAGTGCTTGCGTGTGTTGGTCCAGGAGGCTTGCAGAGAGGCAAACTACAAACAAGCTACAGCTGGCACAAGGGAGAACATCTCTTACTTAACCAGCTGGGGACACCAACTCGGTGCCAGAGTTTATTGCAAGATCCTTTGGTGTGATTGCTGCCGGCACTGGCCCCATGTTTCCTACTGCTACCTTCTGGCTGCCCTGACCTTGGACCGAACTGACTTCCGTGACCTCTGATATCCTGATTCTGGCTTTGGCTCATGGCTTGCTCTCTCGGACTATAGCAAGGTCTGTAGACTGTTTTCCAGCTGCATAGCTAGCTTCCTTGCTGAGCCATTCTTAT
>NW_024817820.1:0-2057 GCF_019175285.1 Sceloporus undulatus | reverse complement strand
ATGGAAAATGCCCTCTGGGAGGTAGTCGAAAGCCTAGATTTTTGTGGCTGAAGTAGGCCTCTCCCAGAGAAGCGGAGTGTGCGGGGAGGATTGTAGGGGAGAAGGCGGTCCCGGAGATAGCTTGTACCCAAGCCATTTAGGGCTTTAAAGGTGATAGCCAACACCTTGTACTGGGTCCGGAAGCTAATGGGCAGTCAGTGGAGGGACTTTAGAACCGGGGTAATATGGTCCCTCCTGGATGTTCCAGAAATTACTGATGGCAAGGTAAGGCTTTTTGTTTAGACAGGCATTTAAAACAGAAAGTGTTTAAAGAACATTTGGGTGTGGTGTATTGTTTTTATGTGTCTGGTTTTAAATGCTTTTATCTTTTTAATTGTAATTTATTTTAAATGAACTTTTTACATATTGTAATAGTTTAATTCCATTTCAATTGATACTTTTGTAATTGTACTGTATTTTTAGATTGTAAGATGCTCTGGGAAAAACGGGATATAAATTAACATCAGTAATAATAATAATAAAAATGACAATGACGATGTTGATGATCCTTAGGCTGCATCCTTTATACATTGGAGAAGAAGAATCAGGTGGAGGGAGGAGGGAAAACAAAAATTATGGAGAGAAAAGTTTTCCAGCATAGTTTTTTTAATCTTGTTTATTCAAATCAAAACACAAAAAGGCAAAGATCTGCACATTCATACAGGCACACACAGGTTGCAAGGTATGCCTTATTGTAAGAGTTGCCCCTTATAAGGCCGACAGCTAAACCTTATATTAAGGAGTGTCCCCTGACGATGCCCACAATTCCTGTATTTTGGGATGTGGGCCCTTCATAAAGACAGAAAGTGTGCATCATGTAATTTATGTGTGGACAATTATTAAGTTCTACAGAGAAATGTTTGACTCAGGTGCTGGACAGACGGCAATTAAGGAGCCCCTTCTCACCAACCCTTTCAGCGCCAGATTCGGGGCACGGCAGCCACACACCGCAGCCCCAATTGAGCACTTTGCTGGTTCAAAAAGGGCTGGAAAAACGGTCCTCCTTTTTGAAGGAGCGAAAAGACTCCCTTCTCGCCACGGCGCAGTGTGTCTGACCGCAACATCCCCCTCCATGTGGGCCAGCATCAGGGCAAATTGTGTCAAAACACCACCTCTTCACACCCTTGCTTACTGCTGGTCTGTTTAGGGTCTATGTTAACTGAAATCAATAATTTCATTTGGTATTTAGGTAGAGCACTTGTCAACCCTGCATGTCATGAATTTCCTCTGTCCCTTATTGCTATTTTGAAAACCTGGCAGCAAAACCAGGCCTGGTGGCTATGTGTTGCCCACAGAACACTTGCCTTAGATGCTGTGCTCAACACAGTATGATCCATCTTTACTGAGCACTAGGCACCGCAGGACTCAGGTTCAATCTCAGCTCAAGAGAGGAAGCTCCCCTCCCTCAGACTTTTCTCACAAATCCTCCATTCTCAGTAGTCTTGCTCCATTCCTCTGGGAACAGATGTCTCTGGAAAGGCCTCAAACGAGAGAGGAAAGCAAAAGTCCAGGGAGCCAAGTGCTTGCCCCCAAGTCCTTTTCTTTAGACATATTCATGTCGGTTACTGTTATATTTTTGTTGCAGCTCAAATAAATCTGGTATGCCAGGTGAAACAAAGCTAAAATGATACAAGGGTGTCAGCATATAAAACCCTAAATGTCTTAAATATTATGAAAAAATGAAAATGTATTCATGTGGAGCTTAAAAGGTCATCAAGGAGAAAGTTTTTATTTATTTATATATGTAATTATTTGATTAATAGAGTACAATCCCTGATACTTCTGCTGGAGGTTGACCCTAGATTCATGCTGAAAGAACTTCTGAGGTTGCCGCTTTGAGAATCTAGTAGTTCTCCAGCCTGACTCTATGGTCACAATCTGCTGGAGGGTAGAGAGAGCCTTCCCTTGAAGCTTGTAAGACTCAAGGAAGCTCTTATGGGAAGATACAGGCTATCAGATCATCTGGATTTCTGCCCTAAGAGGGAGCATAGCATCTCTTCTTTTGTTCTAATGATTCA
>NW_024817819.1:0-2057 GCF_019175285.1 Sceloporus undulatus | reverse complement strand
CTAAGGACCGGAGCACAGCTTTGGCGCAGCTTCCGGACTCTTAGGATGCATGTATCATTTAAACAGCATACCTCCAAAGTGACCCGAAGCAGCTTTATTTTGGCCTGTCTGTATGGGGCCTAAGTTTTATTTACACCATTTTAAGTGAAGGGTATGGAAGATTTGGTGTGGAACTGGCCTTACATCATGAAAGCAGTCAGGACTCAAATCAGGGATTTGGCTCTGTGTAGTGTTGATAGGTCGCTGTGAAGACAGAGGAAAACTGTTTCATTTGGCCCATGTAGAGAAGGCCTAGGACAGCCTTTCTCAGCAGGAATACTTTTAATCAAAGTTTGAGAAGTTTTTTGTTTTATTCATGATAAAGTATTCATTTGTTATTGTTTTAAGGCAGATGTATCCAAACTTTTTAAGCAGTGTGTGCATTCAGATTTTTAAAAATGTGCCATTGTGCTGTGACAAAATGGGGGATGGCCTTTTTAAAATGGCTGTCATGATAGTCATGACCAATCAGCAAAAACAAAACAAAATACCAACCAGAAAAAAGCAAAATAGAAAGCAAATTGTCAAGACTAAGGCAAGTAACTCATAAGGATTACTAGGAAAGACAGAAATGGGATCTCAGCCCATAAGCATAAACCCGTGTCTTTGTGCATACAGTTTGCTTAATCAGCAGAACACCCCAAAATAAAACAAAAACATTTCACAGAAAGGCAGTCCTTTAGACCTAAAAAAGAAGAAGAGTAATTTGCTTAAGACCCTCAAGAGTAACTTGCTCAAACAATGGTAGGGTCCAAATTCAAAAACTCAAATGCATTCCTTTGAACTCAGATCACTCTCTAAAAACTCTCTTTCTCTGTCACCTCACAGCCTCAGAACATAAGAACCACTCATATTTTCTTTTACTTTTTCAGAATTACACCTCCAAACACACACGTTTTCCCTCACACACATTCAAAACATGTGCATACATTCCTTCCCTGTTTTCTCTCTCACAATTGGGGTACTCTGCCTAACCCCTCCTACTGATCTTCCCAGCCCCAGCTTCCATCTTTCCTCTGCCGTCTTATAAACCCACACTAATGTTGTGCCATTCCAACCCTATCTGTTTTAGCCCCAGCCTTATGCTTCTTTTTTCTACTCCCCTGTGTCTTGCGCAAGCTTCCACCCTTACCAGGCAGTAGCAAACTTTACTTCCTTCCTTCTTTCCAGGCAGCTGGGAATGCGTCAAAGGCCAAGTGCTAGTTTCAAGCCACCTGGCATCTTTACTACCTGACAATGTTTATGGCTCCACATGGGACCCAGAGTTTTGTCAGACTATCAGTCAGGCAGTAGCACAGTGTTGGAATTTTGCTTCATAATACCTGTTCAGATGTGATTGGTCCATTAACAATTATTTTTCTTCTACAAGACAAAATCTTGTGTGTACTCTGTAGTAAGATATACGGTCCATGCTCCTCCCCCTGAGTTTATAAGATGTAGAAAGAACAGTGACATATGGAATAAACATAATTGCCATGTAATTACATTGGGCCCTCAGTATCCACTGAGATTTGGTGAGCATCATGGCCTGGGTTCAGTCTACTTGAAGGAACACCTCCTCCCATATCTTCTTGTACACTCTGTTCCTCCGGGAAAAATCTTTTACATCCAAAAAAGACCAGATTGGTGGTGACCTCCCGGAGGTCTTTTTCTGCTACGGCGCCTAAAGCTTGGAATGACCTGCCAGAAGAGATTTGCCAATTATCCTCATTGGAGGCTTTTTAAAAAGTGACAAAAACCTATCTCTTCCGGCAGGCCTTCCCTGAGTGATAACCGCCCAGAACCGATTCTATCCGTCCTTCCTACTATATCTCCTCATCATTCATGAATTGTAAAATAATCTTGTGATATTGTATTGTATTGTTATATATTTTAATCATGTTTTATGTTAATTTTATAGTTTGGGAGGGAGGGTTAGGCCAGGGTTTTGTGGGTTTTATTGTTTTTATATTGTCTATCATAAACTCTGTTGTTACCCGCCTCGATCCCCAAATGGAAGAGGCGGGATATAAATAATA
>NW_024817818.1:0-2057 GCF_019175285.1 Sceloporus undulatus | reverse complement strand
TTGGCCATTTGGCTGTTTGAATGCATGTGCTATATTGATGCTCCTAGGCAAGATTGCAAAAGGATAGGCACAGGAGCTAGAAAATTATGATGCATGAAGAACAGTATAAGGTGGGATTCCCCCCCACCCCGCTTTATAATCAATTAACACCAAAACCATGGAAAATGCAGTAAGAGAAGGCTAGATTAAGAAAGTGGGTCATATAGTGGCAGAGACATAAAAATATGATTACCCAGCATGTTCTGAGCAATCACCCAATGCTTTAACACTCCAAGGTCCCCTGGATTCCAGATAAAAACATTCCTAATCTTGGGAGAGAGAATTACCAAACAGTGATGAACACTGGAACAGTCCTGATATACATTATTTCTGCATCGCTTCACTAAAGCTCTGTTACTGGGGAGTGTGTGTGTGATGGTGGGGGGGGGGACTACCCATTATGATTTGAAGATGGAGTCTTTAATTACAAAATAACCCACAGTTCTCTGCACCCTCATATTTTCCTTGCATGGAGAACTATAAAATCTTTGGGAGTTAAAAAAAATTGACGCGGATCAGCTTTGGAGGACCCCTATTTTATTTGGAAATCTCCTGAATGAGTTTTGTATCAGTACAATTTAGTTTCAGTTTCACAGGTAACCTGAATCTGAAAGGTACCCCATATATTTTACTAAGCACGGTATTTTACCATTTCTAACAAATGACAACATGTGACCCACAGGTCACATAAAACCACCCTCATTGGTACTTTTTGAAATAGGTTCAATTCAATTTAAACATCTCTAAAATCCATCTGAATTACCCCAATTTAGTTCTGGATTTGCAATTTGTCCAAGTGCAAAACTCATCCTTGTACCTACCATTTGGTTTTTTTCTTTTATAGGCAGAAAGGAGAGAGTCCTTTCTCGATTTCCATTTTGACCTTAAGATGATTGCAAATTTTAAAATATAAACTTATATAAAGTCATTGAAAAGTGATCCTATATTATTTTCTTTCATTTCCAGTTCTGGAAATTAAATGAAAAAGCACTGGGACACTTTAAAACTTTGACTAACTTGGGTTTCCAAGCCTGGTTAAAGTTCGCCATCTTGTGGCCAGGAAGAAAAAAGTTTGATGATGTCTAGAACATTTGGAAGTGACGGTGCTCTTTTAAAGCTTATTTTATGAATTTGCCTACAGGTTTACATCATTACTGTAGCTTCATATGATCTGAGTAAGGAATGAAACTGCCTGTTAATATGTCCACCTGGCTTGAAATAAATCTTAGATTTTTGATATCACTATAAGATCACAAATCCTATCGAACAGCTGAGCATGAATAATGTATTTTCTCCACATCATATCATCCTATGCTTTTCCTTCTAAGTGTTTCTAACATCTTGAGAGGGCTTAGTTAGACAATTTTGGACTCAGTACATAATAGTCTTATGGGGATAGTCTTTTGAAAGCTAAGAAGGATTTAGCCTCTCAGTACTTGGATAGAAGGACATCAGGGAATGTCACAGACCTTCCAATAAGACTAAGAAGGAATCCTGATGAAGCCATGAAAAACCTTTACTTAAATTCAGAGCTAATCATCCTGATTTATACAGAACAATATTCTGACATGCTATGAGGCAGCTTCTTCTATTCCTCTTTTGCTATTTTCTATTAGATATTCTAAAATGTTGTAAGCTAGCTCTATGTCTCATTCTAGTGAATGTTTCCTGTTATGTCTGTCCTAAATAGATAGGAAGGTGCTGGCAGTATGAGGATGACACTCAGAAGCCTTCCTGAACATGAGCTGAGAGAAATGGATCTCTCTCATATTACCGTAGCACTCTGATCACACTTTAAATGTTATGACTGTATCCTATAATAATTCTGGGCTTTGTAATTTGGTGAGCCAGTAGAGCGCTCTAGAAAAGAATTCTAAATAGCTCAGAAAATTATAAACTCCAAGATTCCATAGGATGGATTCATAGCAGTTAAAGTGGCATCAAACTGCTATAATTGTAGGCTGTAAAAGAGTCTTAAGGCATAGCGTGAGTTTATTTTCTCTGCTGCATTACCGTGT
>NW_024817817.1:568-2057 GCF_019175285.1 Sceloporus undulatus | reverse complement strand
GGACGCTGTCCTCCTTCCCTGCCCCCTCCTTAGCTGTCATCTTTCATTGAAGTGAAGGAGGACGCAGGGGATGATGGGATCGGTGGCAGGGTGAAGGAGGAGAGCAGATTCGGGTCTAGGAGGACTCTGGGGATGATGGGATTGGTGGCAGGGTGAAGGAGTGGAGCAGATTGGGGTCTAGGAGGATGCAGGGGATGATGGGATTGGCGGCAGGGTGAAGGAGGGGAGCAGATCGGGGTCTAGGAGGACGCAAGGTATGATGGGATCAGTGGCAGGGTGAAGGAGGGGAGCAGATCGGGGTCTAGGAGGACGCAGGGTATGATGGGATCAGTGGCAGGGTGAAGGAGGGGAGCAGATTGGGATCTAGGAGTACGCAGGGGACACGGGATGATGGGATCAGCTGGTTGGCAGAGAGGAGGAGATGGCATGAAGGAGGAGGAGGGGAATGATGGAGCAGGACGCAGGGGGCCAAAGGGGGTGACATCAGAGTGGTTTTCCACACCACCAATTCGAAGTGCAATTGAAGTGAGCCTGGAAGCAAATTCCGTGAAGTCACTTTTTTTCCGGTTTTACCAAAATGAGGGTCACTTTGGAATCACTGTGGAAGCACCTCGCAAGGAGCTTCCATAGAAAGGAATGGTGTCTGATAACACATTCACTTTATGATGTGAATGCACATCGTTGGACCCACAGTCACATCGGAACTGAGCCAGAAAATCTCCAGAAAGCTCCGTGTGATATACTCCAAATCTCCTCTGAACAAATATTGCCAAGACAACCTTATGATAGGGTCACCATAGGTTGGAAATGATGTGAAGGCACATAACAACAGATGAATGTCATCTCTGCATGCGGGAGTAGTGGGGGGGTGGGGGACCTCTCACAAACCAAAGCTGGACATAATCAATAAAAGAGGTGACAATAAATTAATAATTATTGCAATGCCATGTTGTATACGGCACATGCAGTTCAATGGGACAGCTTAAGAGAAATATTACAGACAAAGAAAGCAATACGAAAGCAGGATCTGCCTTTATTACAAAAACAATTATAACAACTGAGAGGTGTTGTTTTTAATTAAGAAGGGAAAAAAAAAATCTTTGCTCAACATTGCTAATCTTGGGTGTCATTATGGCCTCAAGTGTTAAATGGCATTCTCAGTTCCAAGTCTGGGTCCCTTCTGAACAACGCTGGGATCTGAGTTTACATCTTCTGCATTCAGGCTCCTGCCAGGGCAGTTGGCAGTAGCAGGAAATCTCTTGAACAAGATAATTTATAAGATAGAGCAATATGCAACCCCACATCTCCTGTTGACATGAGTTAGGCACAATGTGGTTTCTTTGTTGTGGGCATTTGAAATGGGGACATGGTGGGAGGAATATTGAATGCTTTTCTTGCCAAGTAGAAAACTAATTAAACTAGTGCCTCAGCATCCTGGATTTAGGATGATGATGATGATGATGATGATGATGATGATGATGATGATTGT
>NW_024817817.1:0-468 GCF_019175285.1 Sceloporus undulatus | reverse complement strand
TGATGATGATGATGATGATGATGATTGTATGGGATTTATATCCTCCCTTTCTCCCCAAATGGGAGATACTTGGAATGGGACTTGGAAGAGTATATGCAATGGTATATTACAACTAGCGTTGTATAGTGGCTTGAGCATTGGACTATGACTCTGGAGATCAGGGTTCGAGTCTCCACTTGGCCATGGAAACCCACTGGGTGATCTAGGGCAAGTCATACTCGCTCAGCCCCAGAAAACCCCATGATGGGTTCTCCTTAGGGTTGCCATGTTGGAAATGACTTGAAGACACACAACAGCAACAGCAAACAGTGCAGCCGGGGCTTATGGGATCAAGGTGTTAGGAAATTTTGATGAACAGGAATGTCAGTGTCACAGGCAACCTTGTCAGGCTTCTTAGCTTCAGTCCTTATTAGAGTTGCCTGATCTCCACCATCTGGCTAGGAGCAAATAGGCTAAACTAAATGTTCC
>NW_024817816.1:0-2057 GCF_019175285.1 Sceloporus undulatus | reverse complement strand
GGGGGGAGGGTTGGTCTTTGGATCTGCAGCATACGTTTTTTTTGTTTCTCCATTTGGTCCCTGCCAGAACAAAGGACAGGAAAAGGAGTATTGCCCGTTGCCATGGAGACAAGTTTTAGGATGGCCTCAAAGGTGTTGAAGATTCACCTTTCTGGTATTGCCCACCTTTAATCCCTCCCTCCTCCCATTTCCGCCTCCCCCTCCAGAGAGAGCCATTTTTAAAAACATCTCTGGCATTGCCGGCCACTTGTGTTTGCTCTTGCAGCATCTGTAGGCTTTTTTTTTTAATTATCCAAAATAAGCAATGGAGGACTCCTCTAAAATCGGTGGGAGGGGCTCCAGTTGGAAACTGGATGAGACAAGGGATTTGATTTCTTTTTGGGGGGAACAGGCAGTTCAGATGCAACTAAGCAAAAATCATAAAAACATCTGTATATGAAAAAATTGCATCTCAACTCCGTAAACGTGGTTTTAATAGAACCGGAAGTGAATGTAGAATGAAAGCGAAGGCTCTGAAACGTCAACTTAAAAAGGCCTTACAGCATTCTCGAACTGGCGGAATGGGAGTGGTAAATATGCCTTTTTTTAGGGAGCTGCAGGACATTTTTGCGGGTGACGCATCTGTGGAGCCAAAAAGACCAGCTGGAGGGAATGGTCTAGAGTTTAGGTTGCTTGAGGCGACAGAAGAACTGTCGGAAATGGCACCCCAGACCCAAGAATCTGTGGATTTCTCACCTAGTGCTGGATCGGAGGATTTATTCTCCTAAGGTATTTTTTTTCTGTTGTCTATGTAGCTCAATCATATATCATAATATATATATCGTATAATTCCTTAATTGATTTTCATTCAAAAGTGGTGGTTACAGATTTTAATCCATAGTAAAAATGCATTGATTCCTTGATAATTCTTATTTTTTAAGGATTAAATGGTTAGGTTACAAATGTCTTTTATCATAAAGTAATTCCACAGTAACATTGTACAATGCTATAATGATAATTGTTTAATTTTTCCTATGGTAAATTCTGCAGAGGAACAACCAGGAACCTTTGTTTTGAACTTGACTGCTGTTCCAGAAGAGGACGACATGACACAAATTCTTCCTGATGACGAAAACAACGAGCAGCCAGGAGAGGACCATCCTATGTTTTCTGATGAAGAGCAGAACCCTTGTGAATTTCCTAACCTTGAACCAGTGAAACCTAGTGGTGAGTACATTTCCATACAGGAACTCATAACTGTATTGTTCCTTGCCCTTGCACAGCTCAAAGGCCTCATGATCTCAGCAGCACTCATTGGATTCAGGTTGTTAGTAACTTGCTATGCAGAAGGAATACTGGAACCCATTACCATTTACTAACCTTGTACTGCTCCTCAGTACTAGTTTGTGCCTTGCCATGTGGAAGCACCCTATTGTATTACTGTTTACTAAGCCACAGTCATTGAATTCATGTGATTTGTAAATTGCCATGATGGAAATCCCTTGACAATCCTTGCCATGCAGGAACTCTCTATCATAATGACAATTTGTAAAGCCACAGTCATTGAGATGTGGCCATGATGGAATGCTACATCCCATTGCAAGTTGCTCAGCACAGGTTTCATCCTTGCCATGCAGGAACTCTCTATCGCATGACAATTTGCAAAACCACAGTCATTGAAATGTGGCTGTGGGCGGGACAGGCATAGCAGGCTCCATCTTGCAAGGCAACAGACTCCTCCCCTTATGTTCTCTCCCACATGCACAACAAACTTACTCAGGCAAGTGTGGTACAACTGTACCTTTAATGAGAAAATAGCTTTGCATTCAGTAGATGGTAACTCAAAACATAAAGTCCAGTCTTCAAGTCAGACATTCCCACTTCCCAACATGACAGGGCTTGTTTCCCAAAGCTTCTCTTGTGGACTCCACCACTCGTCCTCCAAATCCTCAAGGTCCCTGGTTGACCATTCCCCAGAGCCCGCAAAAGCCCAGACTCCCTCCTCTCGAGGGTTCTGGCCCCTCACCTCCTCTTGGGGCCTCTGCTTTGGCCTTAGGGCTCTTCTTGGAAGAGGCACA
>NW_024817815.1:0-2057 GCF_019175285.1 Sceloporus undulatus | reverse complement strand
TCAACTGGAGAACTTGCTGTTTAAATGAAAACAAACACAGAAAAAAGGATAAAGTAGTAATGACAAAACGTTTTATTGTTTCTGTTTTTCCTATGAAATAGAGTTTGAAAGTATGTTTTTATCTTGACATTTTAATATAAGGAGTTTTAGGAGGTAAATTTGTTGGTCAGAAAATATCTTATTTCTAAATACTGGCTTGGATTTGGGCTCAAAGACCATCTATTGTTTTCTGATTATTTACCAGGAGATTTGAGGAGGCACTATAAGGAATTAAACAGCAAGGCAGACTTGTCCTTCAAAAATTAATTTGGCTATAAACCAAAAAACATGGGTTATGCTCCACAGATACAAGAGACTTGGTAATACCAACCATAATATTCAACAGGCCATAATATTCAAATGCCATGTTCTCCTGAATGACTTGTCCTGAATGTAAACTAGTACCCTCTTATGTCCACAAGGATTAAGACATATATTCATCCAAAATCCATTTGAGATTCCTGGTACCAAGGATTTGCACATTTGTCTTTAGATAAGAGAATTTTGACTATTCAATATGTTCTTTTGTTGTTGTGTATCTTCAAGTTGTTTCTGACTTATGGCAGCCATAAGGCAGGCCTATCATGGGGTTTTCTTGGCAGGTTTCTTCAGAGGTTTGCCACTGCCATCCTCTGAGGCTAAGTGTGACTTGCCCAAGGTCACCTCAGTGGGTTTACATGGCCAAGCCGGAATTTGAATCTTGGTTTCCAGAATCATAGTTTAACACTCAAACCACTACACCAGGTTGTCTCTCTCAATATATTCTAGTGTTTACCTACTAGTGCTTTATAATTCGTTACTGTAAAAGAAGATAATATAGAAATTTAACAAACGAACTGCTTCTTTCAAGATTACATCAGTTTGTTTGTTTTTTATTGTGAACGGCTCTGTCCTGGGCCCAGTGTTATTCAACATCTTTATCAATGACCTGGATGACAGGATTGGGAGCATACTTATCAAATTTGCAGATGACACCAAATTAGGAGGAATAGGTAATACCCCAGAGGACATGATCAAAATTCAAAATGACCTGAATAGACTTGAAAGCTGGGCCAAAGCTAACAAAATGAAATTCAACACAGAGAAATGTAAGGTACTGCACTTAGGGCGGAAAAATAAAATGCACAGATATAGGATGGGGGATACCTGGCTGAATGAAACTACATGTGAAAGGGATCTGGGAGTCCAAGTGGACCACAAGTTGAACATGAGTGAACAGTGCGATGCGGCAGCTAAAAAGGCCAATGCAATTTTAGGCTGCATCAATAAAAGTATAGTGTCTAGATCAAGAGAACTAATAGTGCCACTTTATTCTGCTCTGGTCAGGCCCCACCTGGAATATTGTGTCCAGTTCTGGGCACCACAATTTAAAAAAGATGTTGAGAAACTGAAGCGTGTCCAAAGGAGGGCGGCTAAAATGGTGAAAGGTCTGGAAACCATGCCTTATGAGGAACAACTGAGGGAGCTGGGAATGTTTAGCCTGGAGAAAAGAAGGGTAAGAGGTGATATGATAGCCCTGTTTAAATATTTGAAAGGAAGTCATATTGAGGAGGGAGCAAGCTTGTTTTCTGCTGCTCCAGAGAACAGGACCCGGAACAATGGATGCAAGCTGCAGGAAAAGAGATTCCACCTCAACATTAGGAGGAACTTCCTGACAGTAAGGGCTGTTCGACAATGGAACAAACTCCCTTGGAGTGTAGTGAAGTCTCTTTCCTTGGAGGTCTTTAAGCAGAGGTTAGATGGCCATCTGTCGGGGATGCTTTGATTTGGATTTCCTGCATGGCAGGGGGTTGGACTGGATGGCTCTTGCGGTCTCTTCCAACTCTATGATTCTATGATTAAGCATCTTTTTGTGAACCCGTTTGGGTTTAATTTGAAAGAAAGGTGGCATATTGAATGAATGAATAAATAAATAAATAAATTCTAGTAAACAGCAACTATAATAAAAACTGCCCCGTTTAAAGTTCTCTCACCCTTTCACCATGAATCAGTTCAGTTCAGTTCATATTTATTACAGT
>NW_024817814.1:0-2057 GCF_019175285.1 Sceloporus undulatus | reverse complement strand
TTTAATTATCAGATCTGAATGTACTCACTGGCATTTTAA
Source organism: Sceloporus undulatus (assembly GCF_019175285.1). Lineage (NCBI taxonomy): Eukaryota > Metazoa > Chordata > Lepidosauria > Squamata > Phrynosomatidae > Sceloporus > Sceloporus undulatus. The sequence continues at coordinate 2,018 of NW_024817814.1, read as the reverse complement.
TAACTATATGAATGTTTGCAAAAGTGCTGATTTAATTAGAATTTCAAAACAAATATATCCATATAAGCTGAACTATTGTGACATTACTGTTTTCTAAGAACAGATAAGAATAGATGGCAACTCCTCCATATTTCTGATAGATTTATAACTGATTTTTAAATAGTTTAAAATAAAAAGGGGAGATAATTGATATAATAATAAAATAATGTAAAATCAGTATGTAGAGAGATCTTGCAGCACCTTTGAGACTCACTGAAAGAAAGAAATTGGCAGCGTGAGCTTTTTATAGGCTTCAATCTACTTCCTCAGATGTATATAGATGCATTTATTTCTGGCTGTGAATGATCAGCTCTGAATACAAAATATCTAGAGTATTTTATTTAAGGAGGCTTCATATAACAAAATAAAAAGATTACCAACCCTTGCAAAGTTATTTAGCAGTCTGCTTCCTCAGATGCATATATTTCTGGCTAGGAGTATTTTATTTAAGGAGGCTTAATACCCAAATAAAAAGATTACCAATCCTTGCAAAATTATTTAGCAGTGCCATTTTCTGAATTGAATAATATGGTGTTTTATTTTCTTCAAGGGGAAAAACCCCCTCTAGTCTTCTATCTCCCTGGAAAGCAGAAATGTAGATAATTTTGATTTCTAATCTTATATACATTAGGAAAATTGTTGCTTTCCATAATTTAAAAAAGGGCCACACCGATTGGTACTCTTTGGCATCTTTTAAATGTATTTTTATTTTACTTTTTCGTTGTGGACGTAGAGAAAAACCTTGTTGACTTTCCTCCCGCGTCCAAAGTATCGGGACTTGCCGCGAACAAGTTGCTTGCTTTCGAACGCCGTTCGACGGAGCAACGCTGATAACGTCGGCATGCTCTTGTACAATGATAAAAACGTTAAAGCATAATCAATTCTTCCCATCTCTGGGAGAAAGGTGACATATATCTCCAAATGTGCTTTTAAAACCAACAAAGAAACCTGTATTTCTTAAAAACCCATTTATAAATGCAAACTAAAGAATATTGATTTAAAAAATAAGCCACTTATAGTACAATTCTCAAGTTTGGAAGCAATGCACTAAGTAATTTAGTTAATTATTTGGGAAGGTAAGCAAAGCATTAAAAGTTCCCTTTATTGATGCATGTGAAATAATACTGACGGTAGCAATATTACAGGTTGAATCTCCCTTATCTGAAATGCTTGGGATCAGAAGTGTTTGGGATTTGGGATTTTTCCCCATTAGGTATCTTAGGAATGGGACCCAAGTCTAAACAAGAAATTCATTTATGTTTAATACACTCCTTAACAGTCTGAAGATAATTTTATATACAATATTTTAAATAATTTTGTGTATGAGATAAAGTTTATGTACATTGAACCACCAGATAATGGCAAAGGTGACCCATGTGGACCATTTTGGATTTTGCAATTCTAGACAAGGGAGACCCAACCTGTCGCAGTATTAGTTTCTCCCTGTATAACAGGTGATCTTTATGAAAATCTGTATTTATCTGGTACTGAAAAGAAATTTCCAAGCTCAGAAATCATTTAAGTATATGTCTTTTGCACTAGGCTTCATTGGTCTCAAGTAGCTAATAAAAAATAAAGCTACACACAAAACACACAAAAAATCTTTTTTAAAAGTTCATAAACCCAAGTTCATAAACCCTTGTTTTAGATAACTATCGTTGTTGCGTTATTTCTGTATTCATACATGTTCCTTGCGCTTCACCTTCTTCTTTGTCTTTCTGAGAGATTCTAAACAAGTCTTTAAAAATTCCTAACGGTTTACTCACTGAACGGACACATCTTCAGTGAATTTCCCCCGCACAAAGATAACAGAACAGATGATGCTAATGATATTTTAATTTGGAAGAACGCATTCTACCTATCAACATATCAAGCAATGAAATCGGTAATCAAATCCAGAACCAATGTATGGGTTCTAAATAACCCAAGAATATGTCCAGTTATGATTTATTAATTTGCTATATATTTTGGCTCAGCCA
>NW_024817813.1:0-2058 GCF_019175285.1 Sceloporus undulatus | reverse complement strand
TACCTGAATCATTGATAGTGTCCCATTGTGATCTCAGGCTGATGCTTCTTGCCTGAAGGATTAGAATCATAGAATCATAGAGTTGGAAGAGTCCAACCTCCTGCATGCAGGAAATCCAAATAAAAGCATCCCCAGCAGATGGCAATCTAGATTAAGATGGGACTATTGTGACGTCAGGCTGATGCTCCTTTCCTGAAGTTTGAGACTGGCCCATTGTGATCTCAGATTCAAGCTCCTTGCCTTAAAAATTTAGATAGGACTATTATGAGTTGAGGCTGGTGCTCTTTACCTGAAGGATTGAGACTGGCCCATTGTGACTTCAGCCTGAAGCACCTTCTCTGAAGAATTGAGAATGGCCCATTGTGACCTAAGGCTGATGCTCCTACCCCCATGCATTGAGTCTGCCCATATTGATTTCTACTCTGATCAGGACTAAGTAAGAGGCATATGTCTTCTGCGTGTGTCACCAGCAGAATGCTGTTCTCTGTCTCTTTGAGTGCTGCAGGGTTTCTTGCCAAGTCAATCCTAACCCTGGGCCCTTTTCTCAGGACCTACATCTCGGCCTCCTTGTACACGGCTTTGGGGCCTCTCTTTCTGGAAGTGACTCAAGTGCAGGACCACCAGGACCCCCTGCTCACCTGATGGCCAACACAGAGGCCAAGCGGAGGGAGTTGGGCTCCAAGAGAAGGAGGCTGCCGAGGTACAACAACTCTTTGGTGAGTCACTATTCTATTAGCTTCATCTGTATCATTGCTGGGCCAATTTATGAAAGGAATGAAATACAATACTGTCTGAGTTTGGCAGAGACAGACCTGGTTAATCCTCTTGTCATCCCAATATTTCGAGGGCTGTTAAAATGTCCTGGTTTCTCTCTTCTCCTCCCACTTTCCCAATTCTTCAGCTCATTTCAATTTCTGCATAATGATTGACAAGGAGTTTGCAGCCCATCAACTCAAAAGTGGGGGTTGGAGAAGAAAGAAAGGGGCAGGGACTTGCCCTTGCTAGGAGTCTGAGGCAAAATCAAACTGTTGTGCCCTTTCCCACTTGTGTCATCTTCTTCATAAACAACTTTGTCCATCTTCACCACTTTCTGCTCTTGCTTTTTAAAAATGACATTCGCCTCTGAAATTTGGCAATAAATGTCTAAATGCACTATAATCTTTGGAGGCTAAATGCACTATACGTGTCGGGATAGTCAGTATTCTAATCTATCATTAATATCCCAGCCATGGCCTAAATTATATTGTATATTACATTGAAAGAATTTGAGACAAACTGGACCTGAAAGGCAGTAGCTTTTTTCTTGCTAACATAATTTAAATGTTATTTCCTGGACTAAATTCTGAGGTGATCAAATAATTTTTGGGATGCATCATGTGCTTCTCCCTCCCCTTTTATTAGTCATTCTCTGGATGAGGGCTATTTTCTGTTGCAGGTGACCTTTGCGGATGTTGCGGTATATTTCACTGAGGATGAATGGAAACTGCTGACGAAGAAGCAGAGACTTATGTACAAGGATGTGATGATGGAGAATTACGAGAATGTGGCCTCTGTGGGTAAGGAAGCTGAATTCATTGCCCTTACTATGAAGACTGAGGGCCCTTTCATTCTACATTATCATGGCGCTAGGATTCCACTTTAGAATTATAGAATCAAAGACTTCCTTATTGCTCTCCTTTGGATAAACTCCAGCTTCTCAACATCCTTTTTGAATTGTGGTGACCAGAAATGGACACAGTATTCCAAGTGAGGGTCTCACCAAAGTAGAACAGAATTGCACTATTACGTCCCTTAATCTATAACACAGAATCAAAGAGTTGAAAAAAACTAGAAAGGCCATCCAGTCCAACCCCTGCCATGACACTATACCCATATTTATGTAGCTTAGAATTACATTGGCCTTTTTAGCTGCTGCATCAAACTGTTGACCCAGGTTCAAGTTGTGGTCGACCAGGACTCCTAGATCCCTTTCACACATAGTTTGTCGTAGCAGCTTTCTGTGAAATCTTGGAGTTTGTAGTTTAGTGAGTCACTATTGCTCTCCACTTTCTAAGGACT
>NW_024817812.1:0-2058 GCF_019175285.1 Sceloporus undulatus | reverse complement strand
CCTAACCAGATGCTTCAGAAATGTCTTCTCAATGGAGGAAGAAGAGCATACTGCATCCAACTGACCTGATCAGGGACAGCCCTGGTTAATAATCTATTGTCCCACTTTTCAGCTGTTTTTAAAATGTGCAGTTTTTTCCTCCTGTCACTATCCCTCTTTGTGTTTAGCTTACTTCAATTGCTTCAAACTAATAACAAAATGCAAAAGTAGTTTGAACTCATTTAACATAATAGAGGGAGAGGAGACAAGGGGGTTGAATCCTATCTTTCCCAGAACAGTCAGGGAAATGAAAACTGCTGTAGCCTTCCCTAGCTTGTGTGCTTCTCCATTAATAATGTTTGTCATCTTATTGCATTTTGTTTGGCCACATATCTCAGCTTTCATCTGTGAAATATTGGATGCTATGGGAAGGATAATGTACCATTTTCCAGCTTTCTCCTTCTCTTGTTAAATGGCTTAAACCATTTATTTCATTTAAAAAAACCCCCAAAGGTGCTAATTTAATTACTCTAAAATTGTTCTTCTGTGTTATTATTTATTGTCTTTTTAGATTTATCTTTTTTTAAAAAAATTGAATGCCATTTGGGGTCTTGCACTGGGAGAAAGGAGGATTGAAAAGTAGATAACAGTGTTTTTAAAAACTGGAGTGAATTAGATTTTTGTAAATTCTTATTTCTGCACATTAACTAACACAAGGACAGGTAATTATATATTAAACAGTTTCTCATAAACATGAAGACTATCTATTACACTTCACATTCTGGAAGAGAGTTGACCTTGGATTAGGTATTGTAATTCTTGTTGTATTGTTGTTATGTGCTTTCATGGCAACTCCAGTCTGTGATGACCTATCCTAGGTTTTCTTGACAAGGTTTGTTGAAAGAGGGTTTGCCATTCCCTTCCTCTAAGGCTGGAAGAAGTTGTCCCATTGCTGTGCAGGGATTTGTACTTAGCTCTTCCAGAGTACAGTCCAACACTCAACCGCATTGGCTCTTTCAGTGGTGGATATCATGGATAGCATTCTGAACTTGGAAAAAATGGACTACAATTTCCAGGATCCCCCATGCAGAATGTGTGGGGCTGCATCAACACTGTAGAAATGGTGCAGAACCCTTTAAGTACGTTAGCTCCATCCTATAGAATCCTGGAGTTCATAGATTGACAGCATTCTCTGACAAAGAATGATAGTGCCTCGCAAAACTAAAAATCCCAGGATTCTGTAGGAGAGAGCCATGGCAGTTAACATTATGTTAAACTGTATTGTTTCCTCAATGCGGATGCACCCTGGGTGTTTGAGCCTGCATGCAAAGAATAACATCAAATATAAGCATTTGGATGTTTTTATTTTACAGCTAAGATTGTCAGTACATAATCAGAAAAGTGATTGTTGGTAATCAGCAGAAATGTAGAAGAAATGATTGCATTATATGCCTTTGGTGACCGAAAGAAAACACCATTGTTAAAGCTATACATGCAGCAGAACACGTTTTGAGACATTTGATATTTCAGATAGATGGTATTTATATGTTCACATACATTTCAATATATATTTTGTTGCACTATTTGGCCTGAATAAATAAATAAATAAATCTTTCACTAAACCAGTGCAACTTGCAGATGAGAAATTACTTATGTATTTTGCTTTTCATTACAAACTCTCAGCACATGTATTGTGTGCCTGTTTTCAAGGAAACTGCCCAAATGTGAAGAAGCTGAGACCATTTTTCCTACTTAATGAAAGCTTGCACTTTTCATTCATCAGCAGTAAAGAAAACACCATGCACATATGAGCAGCATGGCTGAAATGTAAATGTCTTACCTGCTGCAAAGAGTTTCAGTTGAGTATTCCCCAGGCATTAAGCTGCTCATTTTACTTCACCCAACCGAAGAAATTCTCACACCCAAGGGCTTCAGAAACAGCCTCTTGATAGGTTTGCTGGAGCAACAATTAACAGCTTCACTGTGTGCTCAATACCGTATCCACCCAGTTCAAGGATTCCAATTTTTTATTGCTCAAATTCACTTTATTTCTTCTCCCATCACCTCATTCTCTCACCT
>NW_024817811.1:0-2058 GCF_019175285.1 Sceloporus undulatus | reverse complement strand
TGTACCACTGTTTCAAGATCCCCTTTGCCCAGGTAGGGTCACAGTTGGCATATCAACCGAAGTTGATAGCAAGTACTTCTGACCATCGCATCTACTTGAGATGAAAACTGCAGGGACGAGTCCAGAAGTACTCCTAGACTGCGAACTTCGTCCTTCAGGGGAAGTGTGACTCCGTTCAGGACAGGTGGATAAATTTCCTTCCCTGGGCCTGGGGGACCTATCACCAGTACTTCTGTTTTCTCTGGATTCAGACTGAGTTTGTTTTCCCTCATCCAGCCCATTACCGACTCCAGGCAGGCATTCAGAGGAGAGACACCATCCTTAGTCACTGCATCAGTCGGAGACACAGAGAAACATATTTGGGTGTCATCAGCGTACTCCCCATGTCTCCGGATGATCTCTCCCAGCGGTTTCATGTAAATGTTAAACAAAGTGGGGGACAAAATAGCTCCCTGAGGGACACCAGATGTTAGTTCCCTCTTAGAGGAGCAAGTGTCCCTCAGCTGCACCATCTGGAATCTGCCCGAGAGGTAGGAACGGAACCACTGGAGCTCAGTGCCCCCGATACCCAATTCCCTCAGGCATTCCAGAAGGATACTGTGGTCAATGGTATCGAAAGCCGCTGAGATGTCCAAGAGCACCAACAGGGTCACAGTTCCCCTATCGATGCCCAGACGGAGATCATCGACTAAGGCGACCATGACATTTTAACCTGTGTTGTTATATCTTATTGCTTTTAATTTTAACATATGTATTCATTTTTAATTCTGTTATTTTATTCATTTTTCTGTTTCTAATTCTGTTATTTTAACTTAATTGTATGTACAGCACTGTGTAAACTTACAGCGCTTTATAAATAAAGTTTAATAATAATAACAAATCAGAAGACTACAAATGGGAATGGGAAGGACAGCTAAGAAAGGACTAGACAAAATCCTAAAGAGTAAAGATATACAACTAAGCACAAAAGTCAGAATTGTCCAAGCCATTGTGTTCCCCATCACCGTGTATGGATGTGAGAGCTGGACAGTGAAAGAAAGCAAATAAGAAGACAATCAATTCATTCGAGATGTGGTGCTGGAAAAGAGTGCTGAGGTCATCATGGACAGTGAAAAAGACAAACAAATGGGTCCTAGAGCAGATCAAGCCAGAAATCTCCCTGGAAGCCAAGATGACAAAACTGAGGCTTGAGGCTGTGGTAGTTTGGCCACATCATGAGAAAGAATGACTTAATGGAAAAGACAACAATGTTAGGAAAGGTGGAGGGAAGTAGAAAGAGAGGAAGGCTGCATGCTAGATGGATGGATTCTATTAAGGAGGTCACGGGTCTGAATTTACAGGACTTAAGCAGAGAAGTGGAGGATAGAGGGGCTTGGAGATGTCTCATCCACAGGATCACTGTAAGTCGGGGTCAGCTCAAGGGCATGTGTGTGTGGATAACCTTTAAAGCATCAAACACATTGCACCACATACAGCCTATTGCCAGCAAGCTGCATTTAATCTCATGGTTTATGCATTTATTAAAGAGATTGCTGAATGGCAAACCATACAGAGAGCACATAACTTTGGTTTTAAAGGAGCTGCAGTAGCTGTCAGTTCATTTCCAGTCTGGTTTCCAGGTGTTGCTGATGATATTTGAAGCCCTAAACAGCTTGGGACCTTGATGCTTGAAAGAACACCTCTTTGGTATCCATGGATTTTGGTATCCATGGTGGGCCCTTGAACCAAATCCCAGCAGATACCAGGGGCCCACTTTATATATATTTGTATTTCTTTAATTTATGGCTTGTTTATTACATATGTATTGCTCACACCTTTCATTTCTTTTAATAGTCTCTGAGAAAAGCCATAAAATTATTTTCTGGCTGAAGCACATTGGGCTAATTTGAGAAATGACATCTTTTACTCATCCCAAGGAAGTCAGTGTCTCTCTTATATACCTGACAGACTAAGCAGATGAATAGAGCTTCCCTCCCCGTGTGGCTTTAGATTAGGATATATTTCATTTGCTAAATGTCTGTTGATTGCTATGAATGGTATAGAGCAAGGCCAGAAAAA
>NW_024817810.1:0-2058 GCF_019175285.1 Sceloporus undulatus | reverse complement strand
GACTTCTTCGTCGAAGTCACCGCAACTGCCTCTTGACCCTTCGGCTGAAGAAGGGAAAAGACATCAACATAACACCCCCGCAGGATATTCTTCCGGACCTTCCTAGGCAAGTGCGCCCCAGGAGGACACTCACCCGGAGAGCAGATGGGGTAGTCAGCTGCAGTAGAATCTAACCACACACCCTGAAGTCCAGGGTGCCAAGCCCTCTTTTTAATGGCCCAGCGAGGCAAACCCGGCACCAAAGCGTGCTCAACCCAGAAACCCTCCCTCCCGATTGGCACTGAAGGATGATTGCCACCTTCGGATGCTGGCAGCCGCGCTCCAACACCATGGGATCTGTGCCTCCTTTTCTTGGCCTTGCGTTTTCGCTTCTTTTCTTTTCGCCGCGAAGACGCAGAAGATGGTCCTCCGTCATCGTCGTCATCGGAAGACGAGGTGGACGAGCTCGACGAAGAAGAACTGGACGAGCTGGACACACAACCCACCACTGGTTGTGACGGCGAAACACTGCTGGCAGCTGGGTTTTGCAACAATTGTGACACAGGAGCAGACGAGCTGGCCACATGACGTCTCAATGGCTGACCAGAGGGAGGGACAGGCGAAGTCTCAACAGTAGACTGAGTAGACATAGTTGCTTGTTGAATCAGCTCTGCAATAGATCTGGACAGAGCATTCAAAGTCTCAGGTGACAGCCCACCAGCCACACTACGTTGAGAAGAAGCCTCGGTGGTTACCGGCAAAACAGAATGTCTCTGGTCCTGAGATGAGCCCCCGCCGACACCAGCTGACCGACCAGAACGTGAAGACCCATCGCTGGCACTGGCAATCGACTCTATAGGCTCTGGAGCAGGAGAAACATTATCACCCCCAGTCTTCTTGGGCCTTTTGGAAGGCATGATGAAGCAAACAGCAATTTATTGGCCCGCAGCGACTCAGTATTGAAGGAGAGGCACAAAAAACACAAAGTCCAACCAGCAAAATCCAGCAAAGAACAGCCACAGAGTTCACAAAAGAATGAAAGCAACCAACCCACAGGAAAAAAGGTGGGGGCTGTTGAGCAAAACAAGTGAAGAGTTGAAATAGGGGCAGCACAAAGCTGTGAATAGCCAACAATAAAAGTAGGGGGGGGTGGTGAAAATTCACCACACAAAATGGCAGTTCCCGCCTAAACAAGATGGCGGTTCCCGCCTAAACAAGATGGCGGTTCCCGCCTAAACAAGATGGCGGTTCCCGCCTAAACAAGATGGCGATTCCCGCCTAAACAAGATGGCGGCTCCCGCCTGAAAACAGCGGCGGTTCCCGCCCAAACAAGATGGCGGGCGCACCCAGAAGGGGCAGCCACCCAGGCCGAAAAAAAGCCTAAACAAAGCCCCAAAATAAAAGGGGGCCGTCGGCGAGGCCGCGGACACGGGCAAAGCTCGCCCTAGTGGCGCGGGGATGGGGGGAAGACGAACCGCCCCCCTCCCCCCGGTCCGACGCGGCCTGGAGAAAGGGAGCAAGGCAGCGCAGAAGCACACAGCCGTCTGCTCCCTTTCAGCTTGGCTCCTTCCACGCTGGAGCCAAGCGCCGACTGAGGGCTGGAGCCGGCCGCGCGGCCTTAAATAGGCCCCGGCTCTGCCCCCAAATCACCCGATCTGGGAGACTCCTCCTCCAAGGCAGCTAGCCAATGAGCTGCCCTGGAGGACCGGAGCTCCCAGACCATAGAGCCCGGCCCCCAGAGCGTTGCGGGACGGGATCCAATTACTTCCGCCCCGCACACCAATCAGGCATCTGGGGCTTGTAGTTCGCGCCACATCTAGCGGCAAAGTGGCCTGCCTGCCGAGCCAGGCGGCCGCTTTTTGTAGTTTTGTGAGACATCAGCACTCTTTGGCAGATAAGGCTAAAGATCTTGTGAAACTACAATTATCAGGAGGTGAGGTTGATTTTTTCATCAGAGTAGGCAAGCCCTGTGTCCTGTTGCAAAAGTGAACTGAACAAAGAAGAAGGAGGAAGCAGGGACAGAACTTAAGGTGGCAAGGAGAAATTCAAAATTCTTCTTCCAGCTTAGTGTGTCTTATG
>NW_024817809.1:0-2058 GCF_019175285.1 Sceloporus undulatus | reverse complement strand
ATTTATCCAAAAGGACGTGGAAAAAATCAGCATCAAATAGACACGGGTTAAATGGATCTAGTGCATGCCCCCTCTCTCCCAAATCCTTCAGCTATTTGGTTCAAATGTGAACCAGGGTCATTTAAACCGCTTCATAGTGATTTGCGAACCGGTTTAAAACGTAGTGGGAATGAGGCCTGAGGAGTTATCAAAACAGGTATGTTTTGATCAAATCAGGACTGGATTATAAAAAAAGAAAATCCCATAGAATCCCTATAACACTGTTAAATCTATTATGACAGAATGAAAATAATATGGCTCAAATGAGACTGTCTAGAGAAGACTATTAGCCCAAACTCACTGACCAGGTAATTGGAGAAGAACTAAGAGGCCAAGCATAACTAAAGGAGCTGGAGATAGCCACAAGTGAGATAGGAGAAAGTTTCAATGGGACAATAATCCCCAGATGCTCCACAAAGCTGGACAAGAGGGCAAGAAGGACAAAGACCTATCAAACCCCATTTGAAGTTTGCAAACCTTCATAGAAGACATAACAAATGTTAGGGAAAATATCATAAAACCAAAATTTAACTGTCTGGCTTTTCTGCAAAATGTCTGTCATAAAGCCAACAGGGCTCATTGTCCTGAGAACACTCCCTGTGTGTAGCACAGAGGGCAGCATCATGTGCCAGCACTTTTCTTCAGCAGGGACTGGTAAAACTGGTCAGAACTGAGAGCAAAAAGGAAGGAACCAAATATAGGGCAATTTTAGAAGTCATTCTGTGTCAGTGTGCAAGCAACTAGGGGTGGCTGGGGTCATGACATTTACCCTAAACACACATTCAAGGTAACACAGGACTGGTTTAAAAACATGAACCAGACTGTCTTAGAATGGCCTAGCAGCTAAAGCCCAGACAGATCTCAGTTCAACTGAGAATCTGTGGCAAGACATGGAAAGCCGTTGCTCACTAATGTCCTGGCCCTAAGCTGGTGTCTGTCATCAGTAATGGACTGTATGAGGGCAAACAAGTTGAAACTTAATCCAGATAAGACAGAGATGTTCCTAGTCAGTCGGAGGGTAGATCAGGGAATGGGGATCCAGCCTGTGTTAGATGGGGTCACACACCCCTGAAGACACAGGTTTGCCATTTGGGGGTACTCTTGGACTCAGCTTTGAACCTGGAGGCCTAGGTCTCTGCTGTGACCAGGAGTGCTTTTGCCCATTTAAAATATGTGAGCCAGCTGCACTCATTCCTTGAGATGCCGGATCTAGCCATGGTGGTACATGCCTTGGTTACATCCCATTTGGACTCCTGTAACGTGCTCTACATGAGGCTGCCTTTGAAGAGAGTTCAGAAAATTCAACTGGTTCAGAGAACTGCTACCAGGCTGCTAACGGGCAGATTACAGAGACCACACAACACCCCTTCTGAAACAGCTTCATTGGCTGCCAGTTTGTTTTTGGGCTGAATTCAAGGTACTGGTTATTACTTATAAAGCCCTACATGGCCCAGGTCCACACTATTTGGCAGACTGTATCTCCCTGTATGAACCAGCCCAGACTGTGAGATCCTCTGGAGAGGCCCTTCTCTCTGTCCCACCCCCATCACAAACACGTTTGGTGGGGATGCGAGGGAGGGCCTTCTTGATGACTGCCCCTAGACTCTGGAACTCCCTGCCCAGGGAGATTAGAATGGCTCCCTCCTTGATGGCCTTCTGCCAGTAAATTAAGACCAACCTGTTCACATAGGCTTTTAAGGAATTGATATAGGACAGGCTGGGATGTTGTATCATTTCAAAAATTTGTTAGTAGTGTATGTGTGTGTGTATCTTTTTAAAATGGTGTTTTATTCTTTTAATAACTGTCTTAATATTGTAATAATTTAAATCCTTTTAAATGTATTTTTCTGTTTTTTTAATTGTACTGTTTTTTAATGTTGTGAAGCCACTCTGGGAAAAGAACGGGATACAAACAATGATGATGATGATGATGATGATGATGGTCCTCATTCAGAGAGCCATTTTGTGAAAAATGGTGTGTGTGCGTGTGCGTGTGCGTGTGAGTGAGGAATCCAAAGG
>NW_024817808.1:448-2058 GCF_019175285.1 Sceloporus undulatus | reverse complement strand
CAGGACGCTAAAAGTTTGCTCTTTGCGGCGCCATCACCAACCGGAAGTTTTGATAGCCAGAATCTTAATAGCATCGAAATGGAAAGACAGTTCAATCCTTTTGGTGCAAGATTGGTTATTAAAACTATTGGAAATGGCTGAAATAGACAAATGGATATGTCTCAGGCATTTGTTTATTTATACTCCGTTTTTCTCCCAAGGCGGCTCTCAAGATAAAACGCCTTTAAAACAATTTTAAAAAAACCAATTTAAAATAAGAACATTAAAACAGTATAAAATTAACGCATTATCTAATACATCTACCCCATATAAAAGCCATGAAACCCGAAAGCCTAGGGAAACTTGTCAGTATTTGGGAACTGATAATGAAATATTTAAGTAACATGTTGGGAGAAATGTCAATTCTTGGTTTTCAGGATTAAGTAAGAGAAGCTGTTATACAGTTATTCAGAATTTGGGATGATCCTTATATTTAAGATAGATCCAAAAATCATTTGTATATAAGTAACAGCATTGATTCTACATTGTAGGTGCAGCCTTTATTATAATCTATTATCATGTGTATATAAGGAAGGAACATTACCAAAAATACGTATAAACACCAAGCACAGATATCTTAGGAAGGAGAGAAAGAATGAAAGGAATTCTTATTATTTTATGTCATTTTGTATGTTGTGTCATGTTTATGTTATGTTTTAGGTTACAATAAACGAATAAATAACAGTTGTTGTGTGCCTTCAAGTCATTTCTGACTTATGGCAACCCTATCAGGAGGTTTCTTGTCACATTTCTTCAGAGGGGCTTTGCCTTGATCATCCTCTGAGGCTGAGAGAGTGTAGCCTGACTACGGTCACTCAGTGGCTTTCACAGTTGAGTTAGGATTCGAACCCTGGTCTCCAGAGTCATAAACTTGTGCTCAAACCACTACGTGCTGGAGCCACAGGCCTACATGCTGCCTCTGATGCTACTCAGGCCCTGTACACACCAGCCATTAAGGCCGGCGTAGGGGCAGTATAAGGGCATAGTGACCTCAAGTTGCATGCCCAACTCTGCCTCCCAGGATGCCCTGATGCCATGTACTGCTCCACACGACGCAGCCCCAAACGAGTGCTGAATAGCTGTGGAAATGAAGCTATGGTGCCCTTTTGAGGGTGGAAAAAGGAGCTGCTTTTTGTGGCTCCTTTTCGCACCCTCGAAACGCCAGATCAGGGCCACAGGGTGAGCCTGCCACAGCCCTGATCCATCGCAAAAAGGGGCGACTGCAGGCTGTCCCTTAGGGGTGGTCTGTGGACCTTCTCAGTTGATAGTGAAGGATCTCAATGCAAGCAGAGGCCATTCCCCTTCTTGCTCTTATGGACAAAAGGCAATAAAAGACAGATAATAAAGCTGCACCTACACTGTAGGATTAATGCAGATTGATGGCTCCATGCTTTGGAATTCTGGGGGATATTCTGTATATACTTATGGATTCATAGAATCGTAGAGTTGGAAGAGACCACAACGGCCATCCAGTCCAACCCTATTATGCCATGCAGGAAATCTCAATCAAAGCATCCCTGACAGATGGCCATCAAGCCTCTGTTTAAAGACCTCTGAGGAAGGAGACTCGA
>NW_024817808.1:0-348 GCF_019175285.1 Sceloporus undulatus | reverse complement strand
TGAGGAAGGAGTGTGTTCCAGTGTTGAACAGTTCTTACTGTCAGTGCCTTCTTCCTAATGTTGAGGTGAAATCTCTTTTCCTGGAGCTTGCATCCATTGTTCCAGGTCCACGTCTCTGGAGCAGTAGAAAACAAGCTTCCTCCCTCCTCAATATTACATCCCTTCAAGTATTTAAACGGGGCTATCATATCACCTCTTAACCGTCTCTTCTCCAGGCTAAACATCCCCAGTCTGCTAAGGTGTTCTTCATAGGGCATGGTTTCCAGACCCTTCACCATTTTAGTCACACTGCTTTGGACATGCTCCACTTTCTCTACATCCTTTTTAAATTATGGTGCCCAGAACTGG
>NW_024817807.1:0-2058 GCF_019175285.1 Sceloporus undulatus | reverse complement strand
GTGTGTAACCCGCCTATATTCAGGAAGCAAATTACTTTTTATCTGAAAATGCTTATAGATTCAAGTCCAAATCTGAGAGCAAGCAGTAACAAATAACTAGTTACTTGTAATTAATCCATTTTTCCCTAGAATGGAAACAAGGACTAAATTACATTATGAAGGCTATAAAATGAGGGATAAATTAACTGAGATTGGAGTGAAACTGAAACTCCATTAAGGGTGGACTCAATAAATTGTGGACAAGGAAAAATATGTGGTTATTGCTCTGGGTCATGCTTGCTGGCTGCTGCCTCACACTTTGTTGTGGATGTGAGGCAGCAACAAACTGGATGTGAGCAGAGTGTGTTTTGTACCACAGGCCAGTGGTTTGTAGTCATCAGGCTTTTCTTTTCTTGAAAAAGTTAATTAAATTTTCTGTACTTTTGAGAAGAGTCAAATAAAGAGTTTATTTATAACTGGAAATAATTATTAGAGACTTTTGGAATAATAATTCTAATTACTTTAAAAAGCCATTTTCCAAATTCTGGACATATGCAAGATTGTGTTGCAGAGCTCTGCTCCCGAAATGTGTCAAAACAGCATATTTAGACTGAAGCCTTCATAAGGCTATAACCCTATGCAAATGTACTTTTGCATAAGGCTCCATGATTATAGTGAAATTTGTTCCCAAGGAAACATGCATAGGATCTGGCTTAAGTCTCATTTATTTCAGCTCTATTTGCCTATCTGGCATTTCAAAGAGATTATATATGCAGAAACCAGCTTTTCACTTCTGCCTTCTCTCTGTAATTAATTACACAGCTTGCTGCTAAAGAAGAAGGTATCAAGAGACCCCACCACTTTTCAGCAGTTTGTGTTGTGTGTAGGCCCAACATCAATTTTCTCTGGGTAAAAATGCTGTTATTTTAATCCCTCTTGGTGCAGTGTGCTGAAATAGATGGCTGGTGGCACAGAGTGCTGAAATAAACAAATACTGAGCCATTAATAACCAAGGATGATGTCATGGAGCTGGCGGCCCAAGAGGATTTTAATGCAATGTGGGATGTGGCGGCCTCTTTTTTGGTTTCTTCTTCCTCTGTTGACTCTACCTCTGGCCCCACTTATAGGACATGTTTGGCAGCTGCTGCATACACATGTGAGCCCTGGAATGAAAATGTCTTGCAGTTGGAAAAGGAGCTGGCACAAGCTCTTGGCTGCATTGAATATATACCTGCTTCTGGGCCAGCATGAGAACAACCTGTGGGACTGTTTTCTCGCCAGGCTGCTGGTGGGCTACTTTGCTTTATTTTTGCTTTAACACACCCATTATACAATGAAAATTTTTTTCCTCACAGTAGAAGTCTATCAAAGGTTCAGAACCAAGGAAAAGGAAAGGAAAAGCATATGGAGTCTATACTTTGTTTTGAAAATAGGCACTCTTCCATAGGTACAATGTCACATATAATGTCCACTGGCTCCAAGTGTTAATTCTAGCTAAATCTAGTTCTCACAATTTTCCAACTGAAAAAGATAAGATGGTGTCACTTTCCACTTTCATCTCCAGAAGCCAATCTCATTCACACTACAACATGGACAATATGCTTTCAAATTTACTGGAAGGGAGAAAGTTAGCTCAGGAGGTACAGGGCATGATTCTGGGCATAAAGAACTCTGCCCTCCAGTATCTGAGTTTTCCTCCTAACATCTGCCTATTGACTATTTCTGCCAAGTAGTCATTTGATCTCTAGAAAAGGGTTGGGAACCATGCTATCCTTCATATGTGCATTGTGCTTCCTGACACATTACACATATTATAACACTGGTTAACAGTCTCATGCCACCACTTCTGCTGAGGACAGAAATGGGGTCCCAAACATGTGATCAAGAAGGAGTCTGGGCACTCATTTCTGCCCTCAGCAGAAATGGTGGCATGCTAGGCAGATTTTATGTGGAGCTCCTGCCCACAAGGAACTCATGGCAATGAATCTGAAAACATATGATCTCTGTTCATTGCAATGGTCAGCATGGGAAAGGGAAATGGTGCAGCTCTTGGCTCTCTGGACTCTTTGTTGATTACAT
>NW_024817806.1:0-2058 GCF_019175285.1 Sceloporus undulatus | reverse complement strand
AATGTAAACTAAATTACCCCCAACTTAGGAGCCACCATGTTGTAATGGTTTGAGTGCAGGACTATGATTCTGGAGACCAGAGTTCAAATCTCAGCTCAGCCATGAAACCCACTGGATGACTTTGGGCAAGTCACATGCTCTCAGCCTCAGAGGACAGCAATGGCAAATCCCCTCTGAAAAAGCTTGCCAAGAAAACCCCATAATAGGGTCATCACAAGTTGGAAATGACTTGAAGGCACATAACAACCACCACCACCTGCCTACCCCCAATATCTCCAGTTCCCTCCTCCACTTGAAACTATACCTACTGATAACCAGCATACAATCCACATCAACTCAAATTGCGACATTTAACACTGTCTAAAATTGAGTTCCCACTTTCCAAGCCTAGGATTTTTTATGCTCCATATCTTAGCTTTCTTAATAATGCAGACTCATTTTTATTTCATTTCTGACCTAAAAATTTAAACTAAATTGCTTCAGATCTCCAAGTCCACAACTAAAATCTTCCCTTGTTTCTTCATGTAAATCAAATATAGTCCCCAGTCCTTTAGATAATTGTCCAGAGGTTTTTCTTTAATTAACTTTGTTAGTTTGTCCATTTTAGCCAACTCAGACACTTTAGCAATCCAATCTTCCTCTGTAAGAAGTGAATCTGTTTTGCAGTTCTGGGTATACAGCATTCTTGCTGCAACATCTGCACTGCAGAATGAATGCAGTTTGATAGTGCTTTAAATGCCATGGCTCAGTGCTATTGAATTCTGGGATTCTGTGAGATATTCAGCTTCCTCTGTCAGAAGGCTCTGCACCATGGCAATGAAAGCACTATCAAACTGCATTAATTCTGCAGTGTTGCAGCAACTAAATAAACAAAGGTCTGGAAACCAAGCCTTACGAGGGATGACTGGGGGAGCTGGGTAGGTTTACCTTGTAGAAGAGAAGACTGTGAGGTGACATGATAGTTATCTTTAAGTATCTAAAGGGATAGGACATAGAGGATGGAGTAAGCTTGTTTTCCGCTGATCCGGAGACAAGAGCATGAATGAATGGATTCAAACTTCAAGAAAAGAAATTCCACCTAAACATTTGGAAGAGTCAAGTAAGAGTTCCTTCAACAATGGAATGGACTATCTTGGAGGGTGGTGGACTTTCCATTTGTGAAGGATGGATGTTGGGTGGACATCTTTACAAGGTGCTTTAGTTGTGTACCATGGAATGACAGGAGGCTGAACTAGATGGCCCTTCTGCCTCCTTCCAGTTATAAGATTCAGAAGGCACCTTTGCCTTTAAACATCCTTTCATGGAGTTACATGATGCTGGATTTCTAAAACTCCTAAACAGAATACCACCACAGTGCAACATCTTTGGATAAATAATGTGTGTGCATGGCTGACAGTACATTATGCAAATGCAATCAATATACAATGTGCAGAGGCAATGCATCTTCACACAGTACTCTGAATGCTTTCATATGCTACCACATGTCCAACAGTTCTGCATGCACAGCTCCACCATCATCTAGATAGGACCACTGTGCATTGTTCAGCACAATTAGCTTACAGTTGTAAACCGCTTAGACACTGTTAGTTCAGTATGAAACGGAATATAAATGAAGCTCTTTGTTTGTTTGTTCACAAAAATCGTTCTCCATGTGCAGCACAGCTAATCAGCAACACGATTTTGGCCTTAGAGTGTATCCATACCACCCAATTATATCAGCTTAATCCCACTTTGACTATCATGGTCCCATTCTGGGATTTGTAATATGGAAAGAATCCACGTTTCAAATTGGATGATGGTAATGCATTGAACTTAAATACCAGAATCTGTCAAACGATCTGAAATAAACTTTAGGGGGACCATAAGAGGAAGAAAAGTGTCCTTCGGGAAACTATGGAATGAGAGTTAGAAGGGATCCTGAGGCAAGTCTAACTTTCTGACAGTGTAGGAAAGCATCCTTTAGAGGTGGCCATCCAACCTGGGCTTAGAGACCTGCAAAGAAGGAGAGTCCAACACTACGCAATCATAAAATACCATAACATACATTTACCCAAAAAT
>NW_024817805.1:0-2058 GCF_019175285.1 Sceloporus undulatus | reverse complement strand
GATTTGCGCGATGCGGATCCATGCAAAGCGGATCTGTTTACTACACCAGCGCCTTCCTTTTGTGTTGAACAATTCGCATCAGCATCTTTGCGCATGGAGGTTTTTGTCGTATCGTGACCTTTGTGCTTCCGGGGGGAGCGAGAGGAGAAACCCCTTCCTGTTTCCTGTTTCCTTCCCTCTCTGGGATCCTATGTATTCCTCTAGGGAAGAAGAAGGGGCTGGACTGGATGGCCCTTGGGGGTCCCTTGAATAGATTGGATGTACCTATAGACACAGACACACACCCCTTTATAGATAGATAGATAGATAGATAGATAGATAGATAGATACAGATATAGATATATGTATACAAACATGCATAACCCTTAATATACATATATTCATACCTCTTTATAAATACATGCAGGCAAGACAGATATCTGCATTCCACACCAAACCAAATCGCAACACATTCGAAAGGAGAATGGAAGACAAATGCCTGACTTCCCTTTTTTCCCGTAGTACCCAAAAAGGGGAGGAATGACGCAAATAATTTGGAAGCGGAGCACAAGGGGCTCCCATAGAAATGAATGGCGTCTGAAAGAACATCGCGTTATCACGTGAATGTGCATTGTGGGCGGCGCAAACATGGCGAAATTGGACCAGTAAACTTGCCAAACACTTGCGTCTGATATTTTCCACACTCTTTTCCCATCATCATCTGATGGAGATTTGCCAAAATGTCCCATTCCAAGCTGCAATTCTCTGGAGTCCGGAAGAGAGAGACCATGAAGACTAAACATCCCATCTTTCCTGATTTTGGGGCTTTGGGGTCTTTTGTCCCTCGCAGGGGATTCGCCATCTAAGCTGCGAGTAGATGTTTTAGAACAATGAAAGAAAAACATTTTTGATTTTTATCAGGAAGGACTTAGCCCTTAATAAAGAGTCCTTCCTTAGTGATGCTTTCTAGAGGAGGAACGAGGGAAGAACGGGGAAGTTTGTTCGTTGTCATCCTTGCAAGAAGGCTTCCAACTTGCCCTTGGTGCAGGTGAAGTCCCCCCACATCTGAACGCTTCAATCTCCTGCTTTCGAATCATGAACAGTCTTTCTTGGATTGGGACGGTTTAGAGCTGGATAGAACTTCCAAGGTTCCTGGATCAAGACGCTGGACCAGTACGGAAACCATGGCACCGTCCCCAAGGAGCATAGAATCATAGAACCATAGAGTTGGAAGAGACCACTAGGGCCATCCAGTCCAACCCCCTGCCATGCAGGAAATCCAAATATAGACTCCAATCATAGCAGCGGTCCCACAACCTGGCTAAACATGCCACCTTTCCTGATTTTGGGGCTTTGGGGTCTTTTGTCCCTCGCAAGGGATTCACCATCCCACCTGTGAGTAGATGTATTAGAAGAATGATGGAAAAACATCTTTGGTTCACTGCATTGAGACACGCTCTCATTGGGGTCTTTTGTCCCTCGCAGGGGATTCGCCATCTAAGCTGCGAGTAGATGTTTCAGAAGAAAGACGTCTGGAAGAAGGAGAAGCAGCCAAATTGAGACACGCTCTCAAAATCCAAGATGTATGAAGGGAGCAAGCGGTTTCTTGGTGCGCTGCATTGACTCCCAGAGATACTAGGGATGAAATAGTGACCTCTTTGTCCCTGCCTTCAAGGGATAAGCAAAACACCCT
The DNA here is from genome assembly GCF_019175285.1 of Sceloporus undulatus. Lineage (NCBI taxonomy): Eukaryota > Metazoa > Chordata > Lepidosauria > Squamata > Phrynosomatidae > Sceloporus > Sceloporus undulatus. The sequence goes on along the minus strand of NW_024817805.1, from coordinate 386 downwards.
CTTTTCCCATCATCATCTGATGGAGATTTGCCAAAATGTCCCATTCCAAGCTGCAATTCCCTGGAGTCCGGAAAAGGGAGACCATGAAGACTAAACATCCCACCTTTCCTGATTTTGGGGCTTTGGGGTCTTTTGTCCCTTGCAGGGGATTCGCCATCTCAGCTGCGAGTAGATGTTTTAGAACAATGAAAGAAAAACATTTTAGATTTTTATCAGGAAGGACTTAGCACTTATAATATAATAATAAAGGTTTATTTATATACCGCCCTTCGAAACATCAGGGCGGTGTACAACAGTGAAATAAAACAATACATATCTCAATACAATACATATTAATACACATCCACCGGCCTGAGAGGCAAGAGACTCCGCCCTCCATAACAGCC
>NW_024817804.1:1316-2058 GCF_019175285.1 Sceloporus undulatus | reverse complement strand
AATTGGTATGACCCAGGAGAGTCAGGTACCGATGAGGTTCGATTTCAAGCTGCCATTCAGTTGGTATGACCCCAGAGAGTCGGGGACATATGAGGGTGAATGTGAGGCTGCAAGCCAATCAGCATCACTCTGGAACGTCATGAATGTTGAAATAAGGCACGTATACAATTGGTATGACCCAGGAGAGTCAGGGATCGACGAGGTTTGAATTCAGGCTGCCATCCAATCGGTATGGCTCCAGAGAGTCAGGGACCGATGAGGGTGAATGTCAGGCTGCAAGCCATTCGGTACGACTCTGGAATATCGTGGACAGATCAATATCGAAATCAGGCACGTATCCAATTAGTATGACCCAGTAGAGTCAGGGACCGACGAGGTTCGAGGTCAGGCTTCCATCCAACCAGTAATACTCCAGAGAGTCAGGGACCGATGAGGGTGAATGTCAGGCTGCAAGTAAATTGGTACGAATCTGGAACGTCGTGAACGGATGAATATCGAAATCGAGCACCTATACAATTAGTATGACCCAGGAGTGTCAGGGACCGACGAGGGTGAATGTCAGGCTGAAAGCCAATTGGTACAACACTGGAACGTCATGGAGATATGAATATCGAAATCAAGCACCTATCCAATTGGTATGACCCAGGAGGGTCAGGAACCGATGAGGTTCGAGGTCAGGCTGCCTTCCAACCAGTAAGACTCCAGAGAGTCAGGGACCGATGAGGGTGAATGTCAGGCTGCA
>NW_024817804.1:445-1216 GCF_019175285.1 Sceloporus undulatus | reverse complement strand
ATGTCGAAATCGGGCACCTATCCAATTAGTATGACCCAGGAGAGTCAGGAACCGACGAGGGTGAATGTCAGTCTGCAAGCCAATTGGTACAACACTGGAACGTCATGGAGGGATGAATATCGAAATTGGGCACCTATTCAATTGGTATGACCCAGGAGAGTCAGGTACCGATGAGGTTCGATTTCAGGCTGCCATTCACTTGGTATGACCCCAGAGAGTCAGGGACATATGAGGGTGAATGTGAGGCTGCAAGCCATTCGGTACGACTCTGGAATATCGTGGACAGATCAATATCGAAATTGGGCACGTATCCAATTAGTATGACCCAGTAGAGTCAGGGACCAACGAGGTTCGAGGTCAGGCTTCCATCTAACCAGTAATACTCCAGAGAGTCAGGGACCGATGAGGGTGAATGTCAGGCTGCAAGTAAATTGGTACGAATCTGGAACGTCGTGAACGGATGAATATCAAAATCGAGCACCTATCCAATTAGTATGACCCAGGAGTGTCAGGGACCGACGAGGGTGAATGTCAGGCTGAAAGCCAATTGGTACAACACTGGAACGTCATGAAGATATGAATATCGAAATCGGGAACCTATCCATTTGGTATGACCCAGGAGAGTCAGGTACCGATGAGGTTCGATTTCAGGCTGCCATTCACTCGGTATGACCCCAGAGAGACGGGGACATATGTTGGTGAATGTGAGGCTGCAAGCCAATCGGCATGACTCTGGAACGTCATGAATATTGAAATCGGGCACGTATACAA
>NW_024817804.1:0-345 GCF_019175285.1 Sceloporus undulatus | reverse complement strand
GGAACAGAGGAGGTTCAAATTCAGGCTGCCATCCAATCGGTATGGCTCCAGAGAGTCAGGGACCGATGAGGGTGAATGTCAGGCTGCAAGCCATTCGGTACAACACTGGAACGTCATGGAGGGATGAATATCGAAATCGGGAACCTATCCATTTGGTATGACCCAGGAGAGTCAGGTACTGACGAGGTTCGATTTCAGGCTGCCATTCACTCGGTATGACCCCAGAGAGTCGGGGACATATGAGGGTGAATGTGAGGCTGCAAGCCAATCGGCATGACTCTGGAACGTCATCAATATTGAAATCGGGCACGTATACAATTGGTATTACCCAGGAGAGTCAGGAAC
>NW_024817803.1:0-2058 GCF_019175285.1 Sceloporus undulatus | reverse complement strand
TATAGTCCAGCACTTTATCCCAGTCTTCTATCAATCTATACATTTTAGTTTTGTTTTGGTTTGTAAGATCCTTGTGAGTTTATCTGCTTCCAACGCATCAAATAGTCTTAACAGTCGTTCTTATTCTTCAGGATCTTTCCTTTGCCTTCATTCTTTTTCTAGGGTCATCCTTGCTGTTGATAAAAGATAAAAAATATTCTACCATGCAATTTTCCCACTCCATTTTTGATAATATTTAATAAAAATACTTTTCAAGCTAATTTTAGATTCTCTTGCAACATTTTAAATATTATACGCTGTACTTTATGCCAGTATTCTTTCATTTTTACACAGGACCAACAGAGATGGGAAAATGTGCCTTTTCCATTTCCGCACATCCAGCAACTATCCAAACTATTCTTAGATGTTTCATGTTTTTTTTTCAGGTTTCAAATACTGTCCAAAAAGTACTTTGTTATTATTATTAAAACAATTATTAAAAATAGGGCAGAGGCAGTTAGAGCAATTGTTGGACAACTAATTAAATCAATAGAATTAATTAAATTAATAGGAGATTGCTGGAATGTTAGTCTGGAAAGGCCTGCCGGAAGAGATACATCTTGACTGCTTTTGTAAACCTTTCAAGACTTGTGAAATATTGGATCTCTTCCTGCCGGCTATTCCATAAATTGGGAGCAACAGAAGAGAAGGTCCTCTGGGTAAATGCAGCCAGCCTTGTTTTTGCTGACTGCAGTAAGTTTTTACTAGAGGACCTCAATGTCTAGGGCAGATTGTATGGGAGAAGGAGATCCTGTAAGAAAGAAGCACCCAAGCCCTGAAGGGCTTTAAGGTTATAACCAACACCATGTACTGTGCCCAGAAAGTAATACGCAGCCAGTGAAGAGACTTTAGTATAGGTTTAATATGATCACCTCTAGATCTTCCAGTGACTACTCTGGCTGCCATATTGAAGTTTTCGGACTTGGTGCAAGGGTAGCCCTTTGTAGACCACATTACAGAAGTCAAGACGGGAAGTTACCAGCAAGTGTATCATAGTTTTTGGGTCTTCAGGTTCCAGGAAGGACACAGTTGGCGTATCAACCAAAGCTAATAATAGGCACTCCTGGCCATCGCATCTATCTGATCTGATATCTGTAGTGACAGATCCAGGAGCACCCCAAACTGTGAACACAGCCCTTTAAGGGAAGTGTGACCCCATACAGGACTAGTTGACAAATCTCCATACCTGGATTAGGACCTCCAACAACAAGCACCTCCGTCTTATCTGGATTCAGTTTCAATCTGTTTTTCCTCATCCAGCACATTACTGCCCCAAGACATTTATTCAGAAGGGAGATTCCTTCCTTAGTTGGTGCTGAAGTTTGGGGCATGAAAAGGTATAGTTGGGTGTCATGAGTGTACTGATAGTACCTCACTCCATGCCTCCGGATGATCTCTCCAGGCGGATTCATGTAGATGTTAAACAGCATTGGAGACAGGATGACGCCTGAGGAATGCCAGATTTAAACTTCTTTTTAAAGGAACAACTGTCCTCAAGCATCACCATCTGGAATCTGCTTGAGAGATAGGACCAGGACCACTGCAATGCATTACCTCTGATCCCCAATTTCTTCAGGCGATCCAGAAGGATGCCATGGTCGATGGAATTGAAAGCCACTGAGAGATCCAAAAGCATCAACAGGGTCACATTTCCCGTCGATACTCAAGTGAAGATCATCTACTAAGGCAGTCTCGTCTCCATATCCCATCCTGAAGCCAGTTTGAAATGGGTCTAGATAATCTGTTTCATCTAAGAACACTTGAAGAGCAATTGCCCTCTCAATCATCTTCCTTAGAAATGGAAGATGGAAGAGCAGTCTGCAATGGTTCATGTCCAAGGGATCTAGGGCAGGCGTACCACCGCTTCTTTTCAGCAAGATGGAAAATAGCCCTCCCTAAGAGATGCATCTATGATATATCTCAGGTGAGTTCTAAGTGCATTTCCTCCATGGATGATCAGCCATGAAGGGCAAGGGTCCAGAGGGCAAGTTGTCTTCTTCACACTTCTAAGGAACTTGT
>NW_024817802.1:0-2058 GCF_019175285.1 Sceloporus undulatus | reverse complement strand
TGTGACAATTCAATAACTTTTGCTGTGTCATGTTACTTTCAAATACATTCATATACATATTATATTTCTTGTGACTATATATCCCATGTGGCTTTTTCCTGACAGAGGATAGTGTGTTTTGTTTTGCATTGCCAAAGGGATGGCGGAGACAAAAAGAATGTTAATCTAGTGACTAAAAATACAGCCACAGACTCTGTATCCATGGATTCAATCAACTGCAGATTGAAGACAATAATAAAAAATATTGTGTTATTACTGTTGTTGTCATTATTAGTTTAAAATATACTGTTAAAAATACTCACAAAAAGCAGTGCAGGATTTTTCATCTCCCTTCCCACATCCTGCCCAGTGGCCTTGCAAGTGGAAATTGTTCAGTGGTATTCTCCTACTGAGAGCAAAGAAGCTGCTGAGGGAGGAGAGGAGAGATCAGGCTGGGGCAGCCATTGCAGCTGCCATGAGCACCAACCTCCCTTGCCCACGCTGACACTTTCTTCCTTTTTGCCCCATGCACAGTCAGAAGGCAACTGCTGCAACTGGTGTACAAGCCCCAACCTCCCCTCTCCACCCTTACACTCACTTGCATCTTTTCCTCTCTCTTTCTGCCCAATGGTAGTGGCAGCTGCCTTCCGTATGCACAGGGAACAAACAGTCTTCACCTAGTGGCATTGGTGGCCTTTATGTAGGTGGCCTGTGCCCAACTGCCTGGTTGTGGAACCCTAGTGGCACAGTGGTTAAATGCTGGTATTGCAGCCACAAAGTTGTGAGTTTGATCTCAGGGGCTCCAGGGTTGACTCAGTCATCCATCCTTTCATAGGCTGGTAAAATGAATACCCAGCTTGTTGGGGGCAATTAGCTTACAGATTGTAAACCACTTAGAGAGTGCTGAGTTCACTGATAAGTGGTATAGAAATGTACATGCTATATTGCTATTGCAGTACCTTTGCACAGGGGCAAGCATGAAGAATACATGATTGACAGCCAGGCTACATGAGTGCTCCACAGCTGGGTGAAGGTTTTGCAGCAGGGCAGCCACATAAAGTACTGTACAGCCTCATGCGCACCGGTGTCTTTCCAACTATCCACCTCACAGACCCAAGAAATGCAGTACTGGTAGCCAGGCATTACCCCCACAGCCGCCCTGGAACTGCTGGGCCAGGCTGTAGAAATAAGCAGACAAATCTTTATACTGTATATAAACTGGTAGGCAGGCTGAAGTACTTGTGCAATATATAAAAGGGCAGAAGGACATAAACATGGCAAAGTATGTATCACCCATGGTTATTGGTATCAACAGGGTCATGCAACCAAACACCGCAGATATGACAGGCTCACTGTATAACAAAGCACATCTTGCCAATATAAGGTTTTGCAGGAAGAAAAGATAACACATGTAACATATGGCTATAGTTTGTAGTTACAAGTCATAGACTGGGCTTCTGTGCTCTCTTGTGTGTTTCTTTCATTAGACCATTTTATCTTCAATTCAGGCTGTAATTCTACACCCACTTCAATGAGACTTCATCTTGAGTAGACATATATAGGATTGCATGCAATAATATTAAAAACTCATTTGGTACAGTATTTTTGCTGTCCTGTAAAGAACATAATGGCCCGTTACAGACCGCCCAAAAGGGGCGGTCTTGGGCCGCTGCCGGTTGCAGCGCGGGGAAGCCGCTGCAGCCAAACTGCGTGACTCCCCCACGCTGTAAAAAAGGAGCACGCAAATCGCGCTCCTTCCGGCAACCCAGAAGAGACGCCGCAAATGCCAAAGTGTGCATTTGCAACGTCTCTTCCGGGTTTGGACGTCTGTATAGGGCGCCGCCATCTTGATGTACGGAATATGCACGAGGGGCAAGGTGCATCCGGAAGCGCCGCCCCTCGCACGTATTCATGGCGCGACAACGGCGCCGCTTAGGCCCGTCTATAACACGCCATAGATGGCCCATTGGTTTTTAAAAAGTATGATGCCATCATACCACTGCTTTTCCTTATCAATGCAGGGTTTGAGACCAGATCTATAGTACAGGCTTTTGCTGAATCAAGAAAGTGCTGCAGAAT
>NW_024817801.1:0-2058 GCF_019175285.1 Sceloporus undulatus | reverse complement strand
GGATTGGAGTGGGCTTAAACACTGAATTTCTATGTGTTCTCAATAAACTTATTTGCTGTATCAACACACTGGACTCTTTGATGCACAAAAAAAGTTCTGAATTTGCCCCAAACTGATCCTTTCTTCTCTCCTCAGTCCTCAGCTCCATTCCCAGCCATAAGTTCACCAGAGGCAAACGCACACACACACACAAACCTACAAGATACACAGAGAGAGCTATATTTCCAAACCATAGCCTTCCTTTCCTGCCTTTCTCTCCTGAGTCCATTCTGCACCTTGTCTCCTCAAAGGAGGGAAGGAAGGGGAGGCTGCTGAACCCCTGGCGCATACCTTCCTTTCCCGCCAAGGCCACCAGCGGAATAAGAAGCAGCAGCAGCAGCAGCCTGCCCCTAGCAATCCCTGGGCATAAATGCATGAATAAAGGGATTCATGACATATTGTGACCCATTGTGACCTCAGTCTGATGCTCCTTACCTGAAGTATTGAGACAGGACTATTGTGATCTCACCCTAAGGTTCCTTGCCTGAAAGACTGAGATGGGAGTATTATGACTTCAGGCTCTTTACCTGAAGAATTGAGACTGGCCCACTGTGACTTCAGTCTGATGCTGCTTACCTGACATATTGAGACAGGACTATTGTGATTTAAGGTCGGTGCTGCTTACCTTCAGGAATGAGATGGGACTGTTGTCATTTCAGACTGCTGCTCCATACCTGGAGGATTGATAATGGTCCATTACGACCTCAGACTGATGCTCATTGCCTGAACGATAGAGACTGTCATATTGTGACCTCAGGCTGATGCTCTTTTCCTGATGGATTGAGACTGGACTATTGTGAGTTCAGAAAGATGCTTCTTTCCTGAAGGAGTGAGACTCCCATTGTGATCTCAGTCTGATGCTCCTTGCCTGAAGCATTGAAACTGTCCCATTGTGACTTCAGTCTGATGCACCTTACTATTAAAACCCCCAACCCACCTCCAAATTATAAAAACATTACTCAACCCCTAAAAAGGTATTAAACAGCAAGAAAATTTAAATCATCCAAAACACAATATATTAAAAAAGTTTTTTTCGGCCAAGAAATTGATGATTTTCTGAAAGTGAGAGGAGAGGGCAGGAACGTTACAACAATAACAATTCCCATAACAGTAACGATGGCAAGGATAAGGGTCAGGCAGATGGGGAGGGGGAGGCAAGTCAATAGATTAGTAGTCTGGAAAGGCCTGCCAAAGAGATCCATCGCAATAGCCTTCCTAAAGGCTTCCAATTTGGAAATATGACGGATCTCATCCGGAGGTCGTTCCAGAGCCTGGGAGCGGTTGATGAGCAGGACCTCTGGGTCACTGCTGAAAGTCTTGTCTTCTTGAGTTGTAGCAGGTTCTTCCCAGAGGTCCTGAGTCTGTGGGTGGATTGTATGGGAGGAGGAACTCCCACAAGTAATTAGGACCCATGCCATGGAGGGCTTTAAAGGTTAAAAGCAACACCTTGCATTTTGCCCGGAAACTACTGAGAAGCCCATGGAGGGATTTAAGAACCGGTGTCAAATAGAAAGCATAACAGAGGATAGGGTTCAATAGCATTGGAAACAACATTTTCTGGGTGAGGGGAGTTTTCTCTGGAGTCATGGGGGGAGGGGGCTCTGGGGGGGAAGAGAAGAGTCAAAATTTAGGCCAAAGCCAAAAGGAGGGAGACAGGGGAACCTCAAAGCTCTGGCAATCCCCTGGCAATCTGGAAACTAGGTTTATAGGTCCTCCCTTCATTCCAAATGCCACTGCCCTGGTCTTGAAGGGAGAGAAGAACCAGAAGTACCTGCTTGACTTGATCCTCTTCCCCACTGCCATTCCCTTCTCTTTTGTGTTGTGTCTTTCTAGATTGTGAGCCTAAGGGGCAGGGAATTGTCTAATTTACTATCTGTAAGCTGCCCTGGGAACCTTTGTGGCTGAAGAAAAAATAATAAATACTTTAAATAAATAAATAAATATAGAAGCAACAATTCCCAAATTACTGTGTCATCTCTGGCTTTGCTTCGTGAACGAAGATTCAGGAAGGACTCATCC
>NW_024817800.1:0-2058 GCF_019175285.1 Sceloporus undulatus | reverse complement strand
TCCTTTGTGGATTTGACTTCCAATCATAGGAAGTATCCCAATAATTGAAATACTTGGGGAATACTACTGTCTGTTCTGGGCCTCTGTGTTCTTTCCCTAGATTAAGGTGGTAGAAACAGATCTCTGACTTCTCACTCAGCTGCCTTGCACAGGTACATATAAACTGATATACAGTGGAACCTCGCCATACGCGGGGGATCCGTTCCAGATCCCGCTGCGTATGGTGATTTCTGCCTATGCTTGAGCCCCATTGTAAACAATGGGGCTCGTGCATGGCGACGCGGCGGCGGCGCGCAAGGCGCAATGGGTGCGGCACCCATTCAATTGAATGGGACGCGCCACCCTTTCTGCCCCGCGCAAGCCGGCGGCTTTGAGCGCCTATGCTCAAAGCCGCCTATAAAAAGACCGCGTATGCGGAGGCTCCACTGTACTGTAATTTTGACCATAATTTCTGGTCTATAACTGTTCTTTTCAGTGCAGCTGTATTTGAACTCTTAACCTTGCTAATGCTTCCAGGGAACCTTAGCATGGTTTCTTCAATATCAGGTGCTATTAAACTACAAAGTACACTTGTGCTATAATATTAATTTCCAGGTGTTCAACTGGGAAAAAAAGTCTTTTTATTTACTTTAAAAAAAAGTCTGTTACACCAAAAGCAATAAGCATACATTACTGACTATAGAGAGCATGATGGGCAGATACTGCTTAGCACTCACTTGATGGCACATGCTTCAAAATGAATTTCATTTGGAGAGAAGCATAAAAAAATACCTAAGCCACCTGTCCACAATTTGACAGGGATTATGTGTTCTGAAGGGACTTTCATGTCTCCAAATTTCATGTGCTTGTGTGAAAAAATAAAAAGTTAAAGCTATTTAGATTTCCCAGTGGAGGCTAACTGGAGATCCGAAAAGTCAATTTTCGGAATCTCCTTTTAAAATTGGGACCTCAAACATATAAAATTGGGTCTTACTTAAAAGATTGCACTATCCACATTGGTGAATCAAGCCCTGAACCAAATTCGGGAAGGGGGGTTATAATTCAATTCCCTGGCAAGCATGAGATTTAGACTAATACTTTGAGGTCTTGAATTACTTGGTGTGAGTTATTCATTTTCCTAAGTATTACTTATTCTATTTGGTTTAGCCAGGGATGGATTAATCCCTCCAGCCAACACAGCTCTAACCTTAGTGCTGACTTTCCTTCTAAACTACTGGGAGATATTTACCCTATTCACAGTTATACAAATTTCAGCTTGCAATTATTATTGAATTAAGCTAATTCAAAATGTGGTTTTGTGTTAAGGAGCTGTTTTTCTTCTTCTGATGCTTCTCTAAGCCAAATCGAGCATGATTTTACCATGGAAAAGAAGTGTACAAATAAACATGATGCTGAAGCTTGTAAAATGCATCACAAACACCATGGCATAATTTTAAATGACCCAAGCAGGATTTGAAAGTTTGTGGAATCCCTGTTTGAGGGAAAGCTCCGTCAGTTGAATATCTGTATATCCGGATCTTAAAGGCACAGGAACTGTGAAGAAAGAAGAAGTGGTCATGGGATTACAGGTGAACATAGCCACATAACCTGAAAAAACCACAAAAACCTATGCAAGTAAGTTATCTGTAACATGTTACTGTCCTCAGTGACAAAAGAAGGCAATGATCCTCAATGAGAAGGAAAGAGAGCATCTGAACTGATGCAGTGACTTATATTTTCTCGTTATCTCAAATGAAAGTCTTCGACTTCACAACTTACTTGCAGTTTGTTACTCTTCCAAGCTGTAGTTTTCTTACAGCCTGTATTATTTATGTCTATGGAGAAAAGTGACCAGTGGGGTCCCACAGGGCTCTGTCCTGGGCCCAGTGCTATTCAACATCTTTATCAATGACCTGGATGACAGAATTGGAAGCATACTTATCAAATTTGCAGATGATACCAAATTAGGGGGAATAGCTAATACCCCAGAGGACAGGATCAAGATTCAAAATGACCTGAATAGACCAGAAAGCTGGGCCAAAGCTAACAAAATGAAATTCAACACGGAGAAATGTAAGG
>NW_024817799.1:0-2058 GCF_019175285.1 Sceloporus undulatus | reverse complement strand
TATGTTGTTTTAAGGGAGGGAGGGAATAATTGGGACTACTTTGCATTGTATGGATCCTGATGGAGAGGCGGGGTAAAAATAAAGCTTCTTATTATTGTTATTATTATTATTATTATTATTATTAAAAAGGGGAAACCACATTTAGACAGGGATGGGGATCAAGTAGCCTTCCAGAAGTAATTCAAGTCCCAGCACCAACGCCAATGGTGAGGATGCTGGGATCTGCAGTCCAATGATATCTGAAGGGACACATGATTTTACATGGTTTAGATAAGAGGGGAAGGTGGGACTTTTGCAATGCTTATAAGCCACTCTGCAGAGCCTCCATGTGCAAAGGTACTCTTGCTTTGTGGTTTTTCTTGACACGTTTTGAACTGCTTTTAAATTTTATGTGTTTTCCTATCATGATTTAATTGCACTGAAACAAAACCTTTTTTTTGCATTTCCTGCCTATAGCCTTTGTTAGGTTTTGACCTTTTATAATAAAAGATTGCTGCAAGGGTGCAGAGGAAAGGTAGGACATTATTGAAATCCCAACTAGTTTTATTAATTGTGGCGTTTGGGTTTTGCAGCTTTGGTCTGAACAGATTTGGCAATTCAATGCCATCTAGTGGAAACAAAAGGCTACTAAGGCAATGTTGCTCCTCGCCTCTTATTAAAAGTTGCAGGCTTTAGATTGATAAAATTAAGGCCTATGGCGTCAACGCTGGGACTTTATAGACTGACTTGCATCCACTTCTGTGCATCAGATGATTCTGCTAGGGCTGCTGCCACATTGCAGAATTAATGCAGTTTGACACTGCTTTAACTTTAACTTTAACTCCATTGTATGGAATCCTGGGATTTGTAGTTTGTTGTAGCACCAGAGGAGGCTAAATATCTCACAAAACTGCAGATCCCACAATTCCATAGCATAGAGCCAGGGCAATTAAAGTGGTGCCAAACGGCATTTGCTCAGCAGTATAGATGCAGCTTCCATTAATCCTCTGCCATCCTAATGGTTTGAGTATTGGGCTACGGCTCTGGAGACCCGGGTTCGATTCCCAGCTTGGCCATGAAACCCACTGGAAATGACTTGAAGGCACACAACAAGAAACACAAAAACACCCCACTTTATCACTTCCAGAGCATGGCCACATAGTCTGGAAAAACCCACAAAAAATATACATGCTGGCCATGAAAGCCTTCAACTTCACATTGCTTTTGTTTATTTATTTATTTATATTTTTCAGAATATACATATGCAGTCATTCTCTTTTCGTTTGCATTGGGGAGAGGCGCATAAACCAAGCTGACATAAATATGGAGTTAGCATGAAGCGCATTACAGATGTGGTTAGGTTTTGAACAAGTGCAGACTCCAAACAGCTGCAGTGCAAACTATCCGACATTTCACAGATGAAAACCAGGACACGTGGGACCACGCGACATCAGATTGCGGTCAAGATGGCAAACGCCACCCAAAGCGGCTCACAGTCACAGATAAAAATATTTAAACATTAAAACAGAATTCAAAACAATGAAAATGTTCCACTTTCTCTCTCCTTCTCCCGCTTCCTCTCTTTGTCCTTAGCTTACTTCGCTTGCTGCAAAGTGAATTCAAAGTGACGAAGTAGTTACACTCCATTAAGTCAACATAAAAGGAGACGAGGAGAGAGTATACTCTTGCACTTCCCTGTAGACTCAGGCAAAAGCAAACTGCTGCAGCCTCTCACGATTTCTGTGTTCATCCTCATTAACAACATTTGCCATTTTGACCACAATCCAATATTGTATGGCCCCACGTGTCCCAGTCCCATACAATCCTTCTGCACACTACTCTTCGGGGAAGAATTTCTTACAGTCAAGCAGAACTAGATTAGTGGCAATGTCCCAAAGAGCCTTCTATGTTGCCGCTCCAAAAATCTGGAATAACCTCCCTGAAGAAATCTGCCAAATATCCTCAATTCAGACTTTTAAGAAGGTGGTAAAAAAGACTCTCTTCAGGCTCGCCTATCCGGAATGACAAGGTCATAATGAAGAAACCTGTCCATATGTGTTCCTGTGTTTTGTTGTCACC
>NW_024817798.1:1086-2058 GCF_019175285.1 Sceloporus undulatus | reverse complement strand
TCATATTCATTGCACTGTTTTCCTGCTCTAGATGGTGCTAGAGAAGAACTGGAGGACAACCCGCTGCACCAGCCTCAAGCCCAAGAGCCATCGCTGGCTGAGCAGGTCGCCCTACTTAGGGCCGAAGTTTCCAGCCTCAGTGGCAGGCTGGACCTAGGTTTGTTCTCAGTCCCCCCCACCCAACACTCACCAGCACAACATTTAAGGAGGGGGCGCAGGAGTAACGGAACTTCTAAACACATTCTTTTCACATTGCAGTTGTGCAGCGCCTGGGTCCCCTGGAAAGGGCAGTTCAAGACCTGAGGCGGACACAAGAACAACAGCACGACTTCCTGTACCACGCCTGGGTGTGGGGGTCACCACCACGGCCCCAGCCCCCTGCAGCGCCGAGATCCCCACCCCGTGATGGGGAGTGATTGCGCCCTCCTCCCACCATAGGCTAGGCTGTGCATTAACAGCCTGTGGGTATTTATTGAATTGTATTTTATTTAGTGTGTGTGTGTGTGTGTTTGCAGGTATTTTCTTTGATTTCCACTTCTTTTCTAAATTGTTTTCTGTGTGTGCTTGTGAGTATGGCTGCGCGTGTGCGCGTCAGCCCCTGTGTGTGTGTGGTTGTGCGTGTGCATGCGTCCCCCCCCCTGCAGGTTGTGATGGAACAGCCTGCAGTTATTTTCTTTTTCCCCCCTTCTTTTTTAAATTGGTTTCTGTGTGTATAGTTGCGCGTGTGTGAGAGTCGGCCTCTTCCCCTTGTAAATAGTCCAAACACCGCCATTAAAACCATTTCTTTTAATATTGCTTGTCTTCCTTATTTATGTAATCAAGTTCCAGCGCCAGAAAGGTCGTCCTCAGCATGGAAAAGAGGAAAATATGTTAACACATCCAAAAACAGTCCCCATGATAGGTGTGTGCTTGGGAACAGTCTGTGGATGATGGGTGAGCAGGTAGCAGAGAGAAGGGTAGGCCCTATGGGTG
>NW_024817798.1:0-986 GCF_019175285.1 Sceloporus undulatus | reverse complement strand
GGTGCTGGGGAACAGTCTGTGGATGATGGGTGAGGTAGCAGAGAGAAAGGGAGGCCCTCATGGGTGCTGGGGAAAAGTCTGCGGATGATGGGTGAGCAGGTAGCAGAGAGAAGGGTAGGCCCTATGGGTGGGTGCTGGGGAACAGTCTGTGGATGATGGGTGAGCAGGTAGCAGAGAGAAGGGGAGGCCCATTCGCACTGAGATCGAACAGAGCCCCAATCCGGATATCACCAATCCGCTTATTTAGTGCACTGGCCAACACGCTCCAAAAAGAGGAGTCAGTACGCACTCAGTTCGGAAGCTCGCGCATTCATGTGAGTGCGGATTGGGCCATTCGAATGCTGGTATGATGGTACTTTGCAAAATAACACGAATTCGAATCACCCAGTGCGCAAAACCCCCAGTTCTACACACGTCTGATGAGGGCCAAAGTGATTCCACAGATTAACGGATGTAGAGGCCAAAGGATTCGGATAAGATCAGGCTTAAGACAAGGCTGTCCGCTGAGTCCATTGCTCTTTGTTTTGGCAATAGACCCGTTACTGACCCTGGTCCAACAAGACCTTGGCATCAGAGGGTTTGTCCCTTTTCTGACAGCGTTGGCTGACGGCGAGGCAGGCGTTAAAGCGCTGAAAGCGGACGCTCACGCAGATGACGTTTATGTCTTTATATCAAAGAAAGAGGAGGTGAAATTAAATTAACTTTGAAATTAAAAGATGAAACACGAGGAGAAGATAACTTAATTTGGTTGAGAATAAGAGAATTGTTTCAAAAGGGAAAGGTTAAATAAGGTAATAAGGAGAGAAGGGAAATCATGTTAGATATGTGATACCGTCGCTGTGTTAGAATGATTGATATAGAGTCAATTATTGTATAAACTTAGGATTTAAGCAAAATAGAATGAAAGACGATGAGAAAAGGAAGTCAGGAGGATAGATGTTTGAGAAATAGAGATTTTATAGCTAATAAATAAGCAGTAAGTGAAA
>NW_024817797.1:0-2059 GCF_019175285.1 Sceloporus undulatus | reverse complement strand
ATAATAATAATAATAATAATAATAATAATAATAATAATAATAATAATGATTTATTTATAGCCCGCCCAATCACAAGGAATCCAGGCGGGTTACAACAGTAAAAATAAAGAAAATAAAATACAATAAATAAATAAAATACAATAAAATTAAAGAGAGCAAAGTGAGTACATTCGCAGTTAGGCCTGATGGAAGTTGGGCCTCTCTTTTTCACTCCCTCTCAGGTCTGATGATGATGTCATGGAGGGAGGGCTCTTCTTCTTGAGGCAAGGATTTTATTTTAATTAATTTTAATTTAATTCTTCTCATTAAATTTAAGAGAAGAATTGGTGGACAGAGTGACATAAGTCACAGTAAATGGGGAGTAGAACTAGGTAGGGAAGGCCTGCCGGAAGAGATCTGTCTTAAGAGCCTTCTTAAAGGCTGTAAGAGTAGAAATGTCACGGATCTCCTTCGGCAGGTCATTCCATAGCTTCGGAGCTGCGATGGAAAAGGCCCTCTGGGTGACTGAACTTAGCCTAGATTTTATTGGCTGAAGTAGATTCTTCCCCGAGGACCTTAGAGTGCGGGACGGACAGTATGGAAGTAGGCGATCTCTTAAGTATTCTGGACCCAAGCCATGTAGGGCTTTGAAGGTAATCACCAACACCTTGTACCTTGCCCGGAAACTAATTGGCAGCCAGTGAAGGGATTTCAAAACCGGTGTTATGTGATCGGTACGACGAGTACCTGTAATTAACCTGGCTGCCATAAAATTAAATTTGCAGAGCATACCAAACTTGGAGGAGTTGCTAATTCCCAAGAGGGCAAGATTAAAATTCAAAATGACCTTGACAGATTAGAGGACTGGCTAAAGCTAACAAAATGAATTTCAACAGGGAGAAATGTAAGGCACTACACTTGGGCATAAAAAAATGAAATGGACAGATATAGGATAGGAGACATCTAGCTAGACAACAGCTCATGTGAAAGAGATCTAGGAATCTTAGTAGACCACAAGCTGAACATGAATCAGCAGTGTGATGTGCCAGCCAAAAAAGCCAATGTGATTTTTGGTTGCATCAACAGGAGTACAGTGTCTAGATAAAGAGAAGTGATAGTACCACTGCATTCTGCTTTGGTCAAACCCGAAATGAAATACTGTGTCCAGTTCTGGGCACCTCAATTCAAGAAAGATGTTGAAAAGCTGGGACGTGTCCACAGGAGGGTGACCAAAAGGGTGAAGGGTCTGGAAACCATGTCCTATGAGGAGAGACTTAGCAAGCTGGGTGGATTTTTCCTGGAGAAGAGGTGGTATGATAGTCTTGTTTAAATATTTGAAAGAATGTCATATTGAAGCTGAAGCAAGCTTGTTTTCTGCTGCTCCGGAAAATAGGACATGGAGCAACGGATGCAAACCACAGGAAAAGAGATTCCACTTCAACATTAGGAAGAACTTCCTGACAGTAAGAGCTCTTTGACAGTAGAACACACTCCCTTGGTCTGGAAAGCCAGGCCCTATCAGGAGCGGCTTAGGGACCTTGGAATGTTTAGTCTGATGAAAAGAAGGTCAAGGAGGACATGATAGTCATATTTAAATATCAAAGGGATGTCATATTGAAGAGGGAACAGACTTGTTTTCTGCAGCTCCAGAGTATAGGACTAGGAGCAATGGATTCAAACTACAGGAAAAGAGATTCTTCCTAAATCTCAGGAAGAACTTATTAATGGTCAGAGCTGTTTGAGAGTGGAATCTGCTGCCTCAGAGTTGGTGGAGTCTCATCCTTTGGAAGTTTTAAACAGAGGCTGGATGGACACCTGTTGGGAGTGCTTTGATTGGTGTTCCTGCATGGCATAGGGTTTGACTGAGTGGCCCTTGGGGTCTCTTCCAACTCTATTATTCAATGATATTATAAGGAGAGTCTCTGAAAATTGAGCAGAATCATTTTCCATGACCAGAGTTCTCCTCTAGGAAAGCATCTATGCCTGATTTTTGGACATTCCTTTCCCCACCATGGCAAAGCACCCAGGGATGGCAGTTAAGAACAAACAATATGTCGATAGACTGCAACTCCCAACATGT
>NW_024817796.1:0-2059 GCF_019175285.1 Sceloporus undulatus | reverse complement strand
GGTTAGGGGCCAAGATGGTAAAGGCCTTCTTTGATGTAGATATTAACCTTGCCTCTGGCACGCTTAAACGCAGCTATCCAGATGATCTGAGTGTGCGGGGCGGAATATATGGGGAGAGGCGGTCCTCTAGATACCCTGGGCCCAAGCCATTTAGGGCTTTATAGGTAATAACCAACACCTTGTATTGCGCCCGGAAGCGAATAGGCAGCCAATGGAGATCTTTGAGCACCGGTGTTATGTGACTGGCCCTGGACGTGCCAGTGACCAGTCGTGCTGCCATGTTCTGCACTAATTGTAGCTTCCGGGAATGGTACAAGGGTTGCCCCATGTAGAGCGCGTTGCAGAAATCCAAACGAGAGGTTACCAGAGCATGTACAACCGTTTCAAGGTTCCTCCGGTCCAGGTAGGGACGCAGTTGGCGTATCCGCCGAAGCTGATAACAAGCACTCCTGACTGTCGCGTCCACCTGAGATGTAAGATGGAGCGACGAGTCAAGGAGCACCCCCAAACTACGTACAGAGTCCTTCACGGGGAGCGTGACTCCGTTCAGAACAGGTGGAACCACCGCCATCCCTGGGCCAGGGGAACCTATCACTAGTACTTCCGTTTTCTCTGGATTCAGCTTGAGTCTGTTTTCCCTCATCCAATCCATTACCGACTCCAGGCAGACCACGAGAGGAGAGATGCCAACCCCGGTCACTGCATCAGTCGGGGACATAGAGAAGACTATTTGGGTGTCATCAGTGTACTGATAACACCGCGCCCCATGTCTCCGGATGATCTCTCCCAGCGGTTTCATGTAAATGTTAAAGAGCATGGGAGACAGAATGGCCCCTTGAGGGACCCCAGATGTTAGGGGCCTCTCATCGGAGCACACGTCTCCCAGCTGCACCATCTGGGACCTCCCAGAGAGGTAGGATCAGAACCACTGGAGCGCAGTGCCCCCGATTCCCACCTCTGCCAGGCGCCCCAGAAGGATACCATGGTCTATGGTATCGAAAGCCGCTGAGATGTCCAAGAGCACTAACAGGGACACGCTTCCCCTGTCAATGCCCAGACGGAGATCATCGACCAAGGCGACCATGGCCGTCTCAACCCCGTAGCCCACCCGAAAGCCGGTTTGAAATGGATCAAGATACTCCGTTTCCTCCAGGATCGATTGAAGCTGGATTGCAACCGCCCTCTCGATCACCTTCCCCAAAAATGGCAATAGCGAAACAGGCCGATAATTATTATGCAACCCTTTATATAAAACTAGTCAGTTCCTGAGAGTCTGTACAACAGCAACTGTAAGACGAATGAGTGAGCTCTGACTTAAACCCAGAGCTTAAGAACCGAAGAACCAAGGAATTGTGCTTTAAACATAGCTAAAGGAACAAACAAGATGGTTCCGCGCAAAGCACTGATGTGACAAAGGTATTTGGCAACCGAGGCGAGGAAAGTCTGAAACTTGGAAGCTGAAGCGGGGTGCCGTCCAGGTGTGACGAACCATGACCGGGAAGAACCTTATCTCCTGAGTCGCCATGATGAGGAACTGACAGGACAATGGAGAACTTTGAACAGAACGAGTTGCTTTGAACACGGACTGATCTGAACAACCTGTCTCTCCTCCCAAAAGAAGAAGTTGAGTAATGGGCTGCAATATTGCAAGACTTCAGCAGCCAAAAGCCAGAGAGAAGAAAAAAGTATAAAGACCCTGGACTTTCATCTCCATTTTGTTGGCATCTACCGCGGCAACGGTGTCATCCCCAGCCTTCGAGAACAACTGATCAATGTTCGGCGGAAGGAAAGTGTGTGTGAGTATTGTATGAATGTGTGAGTGAAAGAGCTCTTGATAATCAATGGTTGTGTTACTTGTGTGATTCAATAAATGTTACATGCATGGTGTTTAAAACCAAATTTGGTGTCTCAATGTCTTTCTCAGCCTTGCTGTGAACAGATCCACGGAGGGAGAGGTTCTCATCACACGCTCTCAGGATAAACAGGTTGCCCTTACAATCTTGGGCATAACACAACAGCCATGCTAACCCCCTAGGAAGGGAGCAGTGACTGGGAAGAC
>NW_024817795.1:0-2059 GCF_019175285.1 Sceloporus undulatus | reverse complement strand
TGCTGAAGGGAGTGGAAAGGGCGCCTCTCCCGGGAGGAATAACGGAAAGGAGCTCAGGAAGAATCATAGTAGGAAGAAGAAGAAGAATAGGAGGAATAATGATAATAGTAATGGGGGGAGCATGGAGTAGTGGTTTGAGCATTGGACTCTGGAGACCAGGGTTCGAATCCTGGCTCTCAGCCATAGGTAGCCCCTGCGTGACCTTGGGCAAAGTCACACTCTCTCAGCCTCAGAGGAAACAAGCCAAGAAAACCCCATGATTAAGGTGGGCATAAGTTGGAAGCGACTTGAAGGCGTGCGTCAAAATAATGATGATGATGATAATAATAATAATAATGACAGTTGCTATTGCTATGATAGAGGCGGGCGCACTGGACTCTGGAGACCAACCTCTGGAAAGGACTAGAAGACACACGTCAAAATGATGATGGTGATGATGATGATGATACGCTTGTCCCTCCGTATTCGCCAGGTTAGGGGCACAAGACCCGCGTGAATATGGAAAACAAACGCAGCAAAAACACCATGCTTTTACCTGAGAGGACACTCTCTAGGAATCTCTGGGTCCTCCAGGGCAACTCTGTGGTCAGCATCCGACAGACACGGACCAGAGGACTGTGTTGGAGGAGCTACAAAGGCCTAGTAGAGTATTCTCTCTGGGTATCTCTAGGTCTTTCATTGCAACTTTGAGTTAAAGTTGACCATAGAGTTGCAATGGAGGAGGACCTAGATATTCCTAGAGAGGACACATCAATCAAATCTGTGGATAATCAAATCCGCAAATATGGAGGGATGAGTGCAATAACATTCAGGGGTGGCTGTGTTGGCCGTTTAACAAAAATCCACCAATAAAGGTATCACTGATGAATGATAACCCCCCTCTGAGGAAACTTGCCAAGATAGGGTCGCCATAAGTTGGAAATGACCTGAAGGCACACAACAACAAAGTACAGTAATGATGATGATGATAATAATAATAATGGGGGACAGCGTTGTGTAGTGGTTTGAGTGTTAGGGCTACAAATCTGGAGACCAAATCTCCATTCAGGCTTAATAACCCACTGAGTGACCTTGGGCAAGTCACACTCTCTCAGCCTCAGAGGACAGCTGTGGGGGAAAACAAAACCTCTCTGAAGAAACCTACCAAGAAAAACCCATGATAGGTTGGTTCGCCTTAGGGTTACCCTAAATCAAAACTGACTTGAAGGCACACAACAACGGTGTTAATAATAGTATGTAGGGAAATTCTGTAGCACCTTTCAGAATAATTAAAAACAAGAAGTTGGCAGCATGAGTTTAAGTGACCTCAGTCTACTTCCTCAGATGCATTTGGATCTAAGTCTAGGAGAAGCTCATGCTGCCAACTTCTTTCTTTCAGTTAGTCTCAGAGGTGCTACAAGGTCTCTCTACATACTGATTCTACAGACTAACAAGGCTATATCTTGAATTTTAATAATAGGTTATATAGTTAACAGTCCATTGCCCTGTCTCCATACCTGGCTGCACTTTGTGCCATGATGGGGACAGTGCCCTCCCCGAGGGATGCCTGCCAGGCCCAGCGAAGGGGTTTTTGGGGCAGCAGGAGAGTGGGAAAACCAGGCAGACTTTCCTCCTCCTCTTCCCCTTCTTCCTTGCCAGCTCACTGCAAACTCTGCCAGCCAGAGAATGAATGTTTCTCTCTCCCTTCCTTTTTCTCTGCAGTTCTGCAGATGCAGCCAGAGAGCAAGCTCTTTGTTCTTAGGATGTCCCTGTCTGCACAGCACTTTGCAGAGAAAGAGCACCTGCTTTGTAAAACTGCGTAAGGCCTTGGAGTTTATAGGGTGTGTGTGGGTTTTTCAGACTATGTGACTGTGTTCTGGAAGAGTTTCTTCCTATGGAATAAACTTTTCCAGAACACGGCCACATAGCCCAAAAAACCCACAAAAAATTATGGATGCCGGCCATGAAAGCCTTTGACTTCACTTTGAGTTAATGTTGTGTCACTTACCTGGGAGTTTGTTGTCATTCTTAACTTGACGGAGAAAGAATATCAGGGTGGCCATGAGTCATGAGTCGGGGC
>NW_024817794.1:0-2059 GCF_019175285.1 Sceloporus undulatus | reverse complement strand
TGAGCCAGGACAGTTAAACTGGAGTTAAACTGGATTATCTCCCCAGTGTGGATGCAACCTAAGAGAAGGCAACTGAATGCCAGGAGGATGAATGTAGATATATAGAGATATAGATATAGCTCTTTAAGGGCTTTTGGACTTCAGCTCCCAGCATCCCAGGCTATTGTCCAACATGGCTGAGGCTTCTGGGAGCTGAAGTCCAGGATCCTTTAAAGGGCACAGTTTGGGGACCACTGGGATAAATATAGATGTGGAGGAATTGGATTGGGGCTCTGACACGGAAGACCCCTTGAATTTGGCTGCCAGGGAAGGGAAACTAGAAAGGAGGAAGAGAAAAGGGGCAGCTGTCATTCAGGTGAGGCTAGCATTCGCATGAAAGTGGAGCCAGACTCCTTTCTTAGCCCCGGAAGTGCAAATGTTCAGGATGCCTTCAAGGCCCCACTGAGCATGTGCAAGGTTCCCAAATCAAATTGTTGAATCCCCATGGTATGCACCAGTGTGGAAATACAATTTGCACTCACTCCGCTTTCCCTGAATCCGCATCACGTGACTTCCTTCAATTCGATTCCCCCTCAGTTCGGAAGGGCAACAGAAGAGCAACCAGGTATGAAAATACATTCTCGTTATCACATCAATGTGAATGGCCCAATCCGCAGAAGCCCCAGATCTGAGCTGCAAAGACCCCGTCTGATAAACACCTTAGTCTCAAAGGTGCTACAAGACCTCTTTGCATACTCCTAAAGGTAAAGGTAAAGGTAAACGTAAAGGTAGTCCCTTGACATGAATGTCTAGTTGTAACCAACTGTAGGGGGCAGTGCTCGTCTCAGTTTCTAGCCAAAGAGCCAGCATTTCCTGAGGACTGCTCTGGTGGTCATGGGGCCAGCATGACTGCATTGAACGCTGTTACCTTCCAACTTAAGTGGTACCTATCTATGACTAGTGACAGGAGCTCACCCCATCATGCAACACTCGGGCCTCCAACTGCCAACCTTCTGATCTTCCAATCATCAGAATTGGAGTCTTAACCACTAAGCCACCACATCCTTACTCCTACTCATGTGCTTATGAAGAAATTTGCAATTTTTGTGAAATTTGCTAACTTCTTTCTTTCTGCATTAAGTAAACAAATAAACAAAGTTCTCATCAGAGAAACAAACAGAAGAAATTCTCACTCATCACTGCTTTGGGGGCAACTGATCATGCGGCCAATATAAGAAGAGCCCATCCGTCTCTGCTTGATATCAAATTGCGTACTTCCCCACTACTTTGAGCAGACCAAAGGAAAGCTCCATTAACCTGACCAGCAAGAATGACAGAAGAATTTGGTGTGGCAACCCCCCCCCCCAAAAAAAAAACAAAAACAAAAAACAAAACAAAAACAAAACACCATTTCTGTGCCTACTCCTTCCTGATCTATCAGGATAAAGCAGTGAAAACAGACCAAAATGGTGTGCATTGTGCTCTTCTCCCCAACAGGTGGCAGTAGTTCCCATCCTCCTGCCTTTCTGGCAGATCACAGAAAGAGCTGCTCCAGCCACCAACAGCTGGCAGGGGATGAGTAGAGTAGAAGCTGCTGCCACCTGCTGGGCAGAGTAGGGTATTGTAAGCAGCTTCAACTTTTGGAGGGGAGAGAGCTTGCAACAGACACTGAGTTGTGCTGCTCCTTGGGTGGCCATTTGAGGAATCCTTCTTGCAGTCAGCCTGTTTTGCAGCAGGCTTACTCTGAGGGAAAAATGCTCAAAGGAAATAAATCTCTCTTACTCTGCTCACTCAAGTTTCCTTGTTCCTCCCACCTTCAGTTTACCCCTCTGCCCTCTTGTGCAAGTGTACATCGCCCCCCCCCCCCCAAATGGTTGGCCATTTTGGTCTGAAACTGCACCTCCATATTTGTTTCAAGGTTGCAGGGGTGGAGTGGCACATGCAGTGCTGCAACACATGCAACAGCACAAGTGCAAGAGATTTGGTTTTGAATTTGGGTTGTGCATAGGCTTGCCATATTCCAGTCCCTCCTGGCTGGGCATCTGATTTGCATATTATGCAAATTATTATAATTATGCAC
>NW_024817793.1:0-2059 GCF_019175285.1 Sceloporus undulatus | reverse complement strand
ATTTTTACTGTGTAATAATTGTTTTTGATACTCTATATCTACATTTTCATTACGTTTGTATTATTTTAAGTCATACTTTTAAGAATTTGTTAGCTGTCTTGTGTCACAATATCAAGAGAATGGCAGGTTATAAATAAATTAAATATAGATATATGAAGTTCCATTAAAACACTAAATTACAACAATTAAAAGCATACTAAATCATAATTTTAAAACATAAAGACATATTTGTTGTTGCTGTGTGCCTTCAGGTTTTTTTGACTTAATGGCAACCTTAAGGCGGACCTAAAATGTGGCTTTCTGGGGCCATGTGCCATTTAAAAACGATTTTTGTGCCACAATAACTTAAGCTCTCATACATAGCACTTCACATGGCTACATATTTCAAGACATATGACAGACCACAGATTATCATATAACATGTAGTGATGTTCTACCTACCTTTATTTCTTTTCAGATGCTGACTATTGCCATCAGTGTCCAGATGACAATTATTCAAATAAACATCACAGAGAATGTATTGCAAAGATTATCAGCTACCTCTCCTATGAGGAACCTTTGGGAATCACCATAGCTTTCTTTGC
Source organism: Sceloporus undulatus (assembly GCF_019175285.1). Lineage (NCBI taxonomy): Eukaryota > Metazoa > Chordata > Lepidosauria > Squamata > Phrynosomatidae > Sceloporus > Sceloporus undulatus. The sequence continues at coordinate 1,475 of NW_024817793.1, read as the reverse complement.
CCTATTCTTGTCCTTCAGCACAGGTTGTGTCTTAGGAATCTTCCTTCAATACAAAGAAACAGCCATGGTCAAAGCCAACAACCGTGATCTCACCTACATGCTCCTTGTCTCCCTCCTCCTTTCCTTTCTATCCTCCTTTCTCTTCATTGGTCGGCCACAGATGGTAACCTGCCTTCTCCAGCAAACTGCCTTCAGCACCATCTTCTCAATCTCCATCTCTTCCTTATTTGCAAAAACCATCATGGTGGTGGTGGCTTTTATGGCCAAAAAGCCAGGGAGCAAGATGAGGAAATGGCTGGGGAAGGTTTTGGCCAACTGCATTGTCATTTCTTGTTCTGGTGTTCAGGTGGCCATTTGTATGATCTGGTTGGGAATCTCTCCCCCATTCGCAGACACTGACATGCACTCCCAACATGGGCAGATCACACTTCAGTGTAATGAAGGATCTGAACTCATGTTTTATACTGCCCTTGGCTATATGGGCTTTCTGGCCACCATCTGTTTCACTGTGGCCTTCTTTGCAAGGAAGCTGCCAGAGGGCTTCAATGAAGCCAAATTGATCACCTTCAGCATGTTGGTGTTTTGCAGTGTTTGGGTGTCCTTTGTGCCCACTTACCTGAGCACCAAAGGGAAATACATGATAGCCGTGCAGGTCTTCTCCATTTTGTCTTCCAGTCTGGGGTTACTGGGTTGCATTTTCATCCCCAAATGCTACATTATATTATTTAGGCCAGACCTGAATACAAAGGAACAACTGATGATGAAAACTCAAGGTGGTTTCTATGGGGTAATTTAAGTTTTCTATGATTGCAACTTTTTAAAGAAACAAAATATTTAATATCAAAAATGTCAAAGCCAAACCTGTTAGAGTTTAGCTTTAAAATTAGCAGAGTAGCAGAAATGCTATCTTGTCTAAATATGGCCTCATTCCCACGTAGGGATAATTTGCTCTCTGATTGAATCCATAAGTCGGTTCAGAGAGAGAGTGTGATTCACATTGTGCATGAACCGATTTATGGATTCGGATCAGAGAGCGAGTCCCTCTCCTGTCTCTCTGTCCCCGGCCAGTCCATCCCCGGTTTCTCTGTCCATGGCCTTCTCTAGTCCCTTGCCTTCTTCTTCTCCTGTCCCCACGGACTCCTTACCAGCCTTCCCTGCTTCTTTGCAACTTCCTTACCAGCCTCCACCTGCAACCTCTTTCCTGGCTTCCCCGGCTTAGCTGGAAACACACGGAGGCTGCAGAGAAGCCAGGAAAGCCAGGAAGAAGGTCACAAGGGGAGGCCGGTAAGGAGATCTCAAAGAAGCCAGAAAGGCTGGCAAGGAGGCTATGGGGACAAGAAGGCAAGGGACTAGAAGGCTGGGGCCAGAGAAGCCGGGGACAGACTGGCCAGGGATAGAGAAACAGGAGAGGCCAGTGACGGGAGAAGTCTGGGGCCATTGCAGCTGTCCTCTGTCACTGGCAGAGGGTTCAAATC
>NW_024817792.1:1146-2059 GCF_019175285.1 Sceloporus undulatus | reverse complement strand
CTGTGGTCCAAGGCCACGGGTGCAGTGGTTGAGAAAAGGCACATGAGAGATTAATTGTCTTTAGAAAAGGTGGCAGAATCCCAGATGGGAGGACACTGCGTGGGAAAGGGCAGGAGAATGTTGTGCAGGAAAGGGCTATCCAATTAATTAGCTTTATTGGTTAATGGGGTGAGGTTAATTGATATGGTTATAAAAGTGATATATCTATACTTTCTTTCATTCCTGACAAAAAAGTCACTTCTATTGCATATATCTCCTTCAATGAAAGCTGTTCCTTTTTCAAAGTACTGCCTTTTGTGTTGCAAGAGGAGCTGCAATTAGGACCCTGACAGATATTTCTCTCCCCTTCCATTCAGCCTGCTATCCCAAAAGGGCTGGAGTTCATACCAAACCAACCACAGAACCTTTCCCTGCTCTTGTGTTATACCAGGTCAGTCAAAAATAAATCACACATAGTCCAGGATCTCCTACTGGACCAAGAGGCTTGATCTGGCTTGTTTCATGGAGACCTTGCTGGGTGATGAGAGCTCAGCCACCTGGGATCGGGCCTTACCAGCCGGGTTCTCCATCAGAGAACCGGTAAAGGGATGTCGCGTTGGTCCATAAAAACAATCTTGCTTTGCCCAGGATACTTATCCGTAAGATGGACCACATTGAATGTATTTATTTCAGCTTAAAGACTAGGAAAAGTCTGGGGATTGTGTTGGTTTACCATCCGCCCCATTCCTTAACAGACTCCCTAGCGGAGCTGACATCTGGTCCTTGAGCTGCTGCTGGATTCACCTAGGCTTTTAGTCTTGGGTGTCCGCAACATCCCCCTTGATGACCCTCCTCAGCATTCACAGGGATTGCCAGGGCCTAGATGCTGCTGCTTATTCCGCTGGCGGCCTTTGCGGGAAAGGAAGGTATGCTC
>NW_024817792.1:429-1046 GCF_019175285.1 Sceloporus undulatus | reverse complement strand
CTGTTCTTATGGCTGGGAATGGAGCTAAGACTGAGGACTGAGAATAAAGGGTGAGTTTTGGGCAAATTCAGAACTTCTGTGCATCAAAGAGTCCAGTGTGTTGAAATAGCAAAGAAATTTATTGAGAACACATAGAAATTCAGTGTTTAAGACACAACTGCCCACTCCAATACAAACAATATATTAAAACCCCAAAATTAAAACATCACCCTCTTCCAAACCTAGCCCCACCTCCAATTCCCACAATCTATGCCCCACAGGTAACAAGGCCACCATTGCCATTCCCACAAACTAGCCCTTTATGTCAATACCTGCCCCCAACATCCCACATATTGCAAAAGCTATCATTCCCATAACTATTCTACACATCTATAACAAATCCCAGCCCCGAACTACCTAACCTATACTATGACCCACAATCTCCAGCCAAATTTACATCCCAAAGTAATTATCTATACTATTAGCAATTAAAACTTTAAAATAACAAAATACAACTTTAAAACACAAACAGACATATCGACACACAAAGCTTACAAACAAAATCACAAGGGCCTTTTCTTAGCACCACTGGATTGAAAATATATTTTTTGTATTCATTATTGAGAAAAATAATGTTA
>NW_024817792.1:0-329 GCF_019175285.1 Sceloporus undulatus | reverse complement strand
GTCAATACCTGCCCCCAACATCCCACACATTGCAAAAGTTATCATTCCCATAACTATTCTACACATCTATAACAAATCCCAGCCCCCGAACTACCTAACCTATACTACGACCCACAATCTCCAGCCAAATTTACATCCCAAAATAATTATCTATACTATTAAGCAATTAAAACTTTAAAATAAGAAAACACAACTTTAAAACACAAACAGACATATCGACACACAAAGCTTAGAAACAAAAACACAAGGGCCTTTTCTTGGCACCACTGGATTGAAAATATATTTTTTGTATTCATTATTGAGAAAAATAATGTTAATTCACTACTGGG
>NW_024817791.1:0-2059 GCF_019175285.1 Sceloporus undulatus | reverse complement strand
ATGGCCATACTCCCTAAGATTGTATTTCTTTTTTATGAATTTACCAATTAGTAACCCCAAGAATCATAAATCAATGGAATAAAGAACTTTAACAATTATTTGGAAAGGGAGTAAAGCAAGAATTAAGTGGAACAATTTAAAAGAGAAGAAAGAGGGAGGAGGATGTGCCATGCCAGATATAAATATTTATAGACTTTCTCTCTACTCTTACATTCCTCCACTTTGTGATATGGCTACAGGAGTGGTACCTATGGTACAATAAAGCTTTGGTGAATAAAGACTTCAATAACAACCCAATTCGAAGAGCACTGTTGGAAACATGGAAATTGGTAAAAGCAATATTTTATTACAAAATACTGGGTTGGGGATCAACAAAGGAAGCTTTCGCTAATAGATGGGACTCAAAAAAAAAAAAAAGGATTGGTTAAGATATAATGATATAATTGAAATAAATGAAAAACAAGAAATTTGTATGAAATCTAGGGAGGAATTGATTCTGGGGGAAAAGAAATAAATTGGTATAGTTACTATCAAATGAAATATAGATTTAATGAGGACATGAAGATGGTGGGAATTGAGATACAACAACAGAATTTGACGAATTAATAAAGAAGAAGATAAAAAAATAGCTAAATATAATAAATTATTCAGAGATAGAGAGTGAGAAAAAGAACCAATAAAGCAATACATGATAGACTGGGCAAAGGATATTGGACATGAAATCCCATTAGAAGCATGGGAGAAAGCTTGGAAAAACAAACTCTTTCACCAAATGTCAGGAATTAAGGGAAACATTTTTAATAATCAGCAATAGGTGGTATTATACTCCAGCCAGAACGAAAAAGACGTTTAAAATAGAAAGAGATAGTTGTTGGAACTGCCAAAAAGAAAAAGGCACGATGATCCACATCTGGTGGAAATGTGAAAAGGTAAAAGGGTTTTGGGATGATATTCACAGAATAATACAGCAAAGTTATGGTATAAAATACAAGAAAAGACTGGAATTGTACCTTCTGAATATGACACATTTCATGAAGGCAGAGGATGAGAAGAAGCCATGGTGAATTATACTATACATGATAACACTGGCCAGGATATTGATAGTGAAATATTGGAAATCAAAGGAGAAGTTACAGGTAGATGAGTGGCTGTTAAAACTTAATGAGATTAGAGAGTTGGATAGACTTTCATGTACTCTGGAGGATAAGAAGAGAGACAGAATAGAAAAGGATTGGATGCAGATAGTGACATATTGGGAGAAAAAATTGGCTGTGGATAAAATCCTGGTCTGATTTTATGCATAAATATGAGCAAAAGAAAATATGTGAAGAGAGCCGGAGAAGAAATATTTTTTAAGGAAATCAAAATTATGGGGATTGTTAGATAAAATTAGGAGAATATGTTTGGATATACAACCCTTGCATATTAAAAAAGGGGGGAAATGTGATAATTCAATGAGGGGATTGTATAACTTCATTGCAAGAAACAAAAAGAAGTGTGATAGGCAACACGCACAAGCTCTTTTAAAGCAGGAAGTGAAGAAAAAGAGAAAGAAGATCAAATGTCTTCTGTGTTATTGAAGTTTGCATTTATGTGACTTGCATTGATGAAGACATTATTGAAAAAATTAATAAAGATATAATGTCAAAACAACAACAAAACCCAGCCCTTTCTGTCAGGAAGTTCCTCCTGATGTTCAGCTGGAATCTCTTTTCCTGTAGATTGCATCCATTGCTCTGGGTCCTAGTCTCTGGAACAGCAGAAAACAAGCTTGCTCCCTCTTTAATATGACACCCCTCAAAGTATTTAAACAGGGCTATCATATCATCTCTTAACTTTCTCTTCACCAGGCTAAATATCCCTAGTTCCATAAGTCTTTCCTCATAGTCTATCTTAGAAGATTATCGCACTGCGTACTGAGAACGTTCTGATCACGTGATGAGAATGGAACGCATTTGAGTATACCGCACGTATGTGTTCCAATCGGGTTCTCAGAACGCTTAAATGTGTTCCAAATGTGTTCCAGGAGGGAACGGATTTGAATGTGTTCTGAATGTGT
>NW_024817790.1:0-2059 GCF_019175285.1 Sceloporus undulatus | reverse complement strand
TTGCACCTAGGCTGTTGTCGGACCACAATCAAATTGAAATAATACTAGAGACGCAATATTAAAAAAATGAGTGGACTTGGAGAATAAATGAAAATATTATCAAAGACGAGGGATTTATAGAAATAATGAGACAAGAAAGAAAAAAAATCATGGAAAATTATACACCTGATGTGAAAAGTAAGATAGTATGGGATATATTTAAAACAGTAATGAGAGGCATATTGATCAAAAGAGGATCTGAGGTAAAGAAACAAAAACAAGATAAAGATAAAAAAAGGGAGACAGGAATTGAAAGATTTAGAGGAAAGGATGACAAAAAATAAAGACAATGAAAAAACAATATATTATATTAAAACATAAAATTCAACAACAAAACACAGAAGAGACCGTAAATAAATTAAAAAGAATAAAACAAAATTATTTTGAAGGCATCAATAAGACTGGTCGTTGGTTAACATATAGTGTAAAAAAGGAGGGATAAGAAATTGATTAATAAAATCAAAGTAGGAAACCAAACGCTAACCACTCAGGAAGAAATAAGAAAAGCATTTCAACAATATTACAGTAATATTGTAAACCGCTTTGATCTACAGGAAAGGCGGTATATAAATAAAGTTTTTATTTATTATATTATTATTATATATATACAAGGAAAATATAACAGATATCAAACTAGATGACAAGATAAGAGAATACTTGGGGGGAAAGAAAATAAGTCAATTTACAAAAGAACAAATAGCAAAGGTAGAATTACTGATATAAGAAGTGGAAATCTCACAGTCAATAAGAGCTATACTATCACACACGAAATTATGTAACCCAAACCCCTCTTCCTGAGTCTGGTTATACTGAGTCTCTCTTCTCTAGACTCTCCAGAACTACTACTGTCCCGTCTTACAGTTTCCTCACTAACTATTCCCTCAGAAATTATCGGACCCCAGTCCCCTTTCGGACTCTACGGTTCCCTCACTCTCTAATACTAACTATCTTCCCCACTCAACTCCAGCTTCATCCCTCAGGATTACAAACCCTGACCGACCAAAACCAACTGCCAAGCGGAATCTTTAAACTCCTCAGCCGGCACCTGATTGACTTACGGTCTCTGGCTTCTGAATGGTTGGTTTGTCAGTCAGTTCGTCAAAAGGTTCTGGAAAACAATTCATAGTGCAATACAGGAAATCTTTAACATAAAATATCCTATGGTACCAGAACTCTACTTACTTAACATGACTTCTTTTTTGGGAGCTAAGATAGAAAAGAAATACTGGAGGTTAGTCCTGTATGTTGTAACAGCAGCCAAGATGTTGTTGGCAAAAAAAATGGAAAAGCAATATAGTACTGGAACTAGATGAATGGATACAAAAGATGCTGGAGTTAAAAGAAATGGATAGGCTATCTATGATGTTGCAAAACAAAAAAGTAGAAGCAGGAAATTTTAAACCACTTGATGTATTTATTAAGGTGTTTTGGAAATTAAAAAAATAAAAAGTGAAAATATAAAAAAATGGAACAAAGTACAGATAGAGCCATGAATAATAAAAGAGATGAATAATAATAATAATAATAATAATAATAATAATAATGGATTAGAATAGGCAATAATTTGATTATGAGGACATGTGAAGTATGAAGAGTAATAATATAGAAGAAGAAGAAGATTTTTATTTTAAGAATATGTATACATGATTTAAAAGAAGTAAGGGAATATTGGTATCTTGTAATATTTCTTTTTGTAATTGTGATTGGACATCATAGAATAAGATGTAAATAGAAATTAGAAGATACAAGATGTAATTGCATTTTGAATATGTGTCGCTTTTAACTAATAAAAAATTATACACACACACACACACACACACATATATACAGTATTACTTTCTAAAGTAATCAGCGGTTCCCAAAGGGCACTTCTGTAAGAGCCAAAGTTAGGGAAGAAATATTTAAACTTCTCCTTCCCATCTGCTGCGGTCCTAATAATTATCAAGCTTATCTGTATTTTAATGAATGCTTGTTACAGTTGTCCCTCCATATCCATGGATTCTTTATCCAAGGATTCAAC
>NW_024817789.1:0-2059 GCF_019175285.1 Sceloporus undulatus | reverse complement strand
CTCTTTACCTGAACCACCACTAGTTAGATTAGGATTTAATTTTTTATATAAATATGGATTAAAGACGTTGTTTTTAAAACTACAAGCTACATGTTTGTTGTTTTTGAGTCATTCTTACTTCTTTAGGGAGGCATAGTTAGGCAAAGTCATGATTGCCCCCAACAAGCTGAGCGCTCATTTTACCGACCTATAAAAGGATGGAAGGCTGAGTCAACCTGAACCTTCTGGAATTGAAGTCACAGCTTTCTGACTGCAATACTGGCATTTAACCACTGCACCACCAGGGCTCTCTCAAGAAAGAGGAGTGAAAACGGGATGAAGGAATATCTAAGATATGCAGAAAACACCATAAAACTGGGAAAAATCTCCCAACCCTGGAAGATCAAGGAAGAAAGTGTGACAGCATGCATACAGTTGAACATAAAGAAAACAAAAATAATGACCATGGAGAATCTATATAAATTCAACCTAAGCAATGAGAAAGTAGAAACCGTAAAAGTTCTCATACTTGGGACCAAACACTTGTAGGAACTGGGACTGCAGCCAAGAAATCAGAAGAAGATTAAGAATGGGGAGAGTGGCTATTAAAAAACTAGAAAAGAGCCTAAAATGCAAATATATCCAATTGAGCACAAAAGTTAGAATCATACAAATTAAAGGGGAGGGAAACAACAAGGATGTTATGGTGGGAGTCTACTACAGACCCCCCAGTCAGATGGAGGAATTTGATGATGCCTTTCTAGAACAGAATACTACACCCTCAGAAAGTAGAGATGTAGTAGTGATGGGTGCCTTCAACTATCCTGATAATTGCTGGAATTCAAACTCAGCCAAATCCTCCAGGTCTAGTAAATTCCTCACTTGCCTTGAAGACAATTTCATTTTCCAAAAGGTGGAAAAAGCAACTAGGGGATCAGCTATTTTAGATCTGATCCTAACCAAGAAGGATGACTCAGTGATTGGGGTGCAAGTGGGGGGATCCTTAGGTGGAAGTGACCATGTTCTCCTGGAGTTTGTTATACAATGGAAAGGAGAAGCCAGGCATAGTCAGACATGCATTCTAGACTTTAGGAAAGCCGATTTCAGTAAACTTAGAGAAATACTGGGGGTGATCCCATGGTCAGGAATACTAAAAGAGAAGGGAGTTCAAGATGGATGGGAGTTTCTCAAAAGGGAGATACTGAAGGCACAATTTCAAACAGTTCCAGTGAGGAAGAAGAATGGGAGGTGTTTCAAGAAACCAGGATGGATGACTAAGGGACTTTCAACTGAGCTAACTTTTAAACGGAACATGTATAAGAAATGGAAAAATGGGGAAATCACCAAAGGGGAATTCAAACAAATAGCTGGCCTGTGTAGAGGTAAAATCAGAAAAGCTAAAGCGCAGAATGAACTCAGGCTTGCTAAAGAGGTTAAGAACAATAAAAAGGGCTTTTTTGGATATGTCTGCAGCAAAAGGAAGAAGGAAATGGTAGGGCCACTGCGTGGAGAAGATGGCAAAATGCTAACAGAAGACAGAGAAAAGGCAGAATTACTCAACACCTTCTTTGCCTCAGTGTTCTCAGAAAAAGAAAAGGGTGCTCAATCTGGGAATAATGGAGAAGAGGACAGAATAGGGGAATTTCAGCACAGAATAAGGAAAGAGATAGTACAAGAATACCATGTTAATCTAAATGAATATATGGCCCGTTACAAACGGGCAGGAAAGTACGTGCTCAGCACGTACTAGGGTTAGAAAGGGGCGTCTCTTCCAGACGCCTCTAACCCTAGTACGGACTGAGTCCGTATGAAATGGCGGCGGCCATTCCACACGGCCGCCGCCATCTTGACGTAGCGTCCACACTGCGTCCGCACGTTGCGCCCCGGAAATGCCACCACGAGTGTGCACTTTGGCACTTGCAGCGTCTCTTCCGGGTCGCAGGAAGGAGCGCGATTTTCACACTCCTTCTTTGCAGCATCTGGGAACCACGCTGTTTGGCTGTTGCGGTTCCCGGATGCAATTCCATAATCACAAAGAGTCAACATGGGTTTCAGAGAAACAAGTCATGCCAGACAAATC
>NW_024817788.1:0-2060 GCF_019175285.1 Sceloporus undulatus | reverse complement strand
CAGGTGGGTCAGGGACCGATGAAGATCGGAGTTGGGCGGCCATCCAACTGGTATGACCCCGGAGAGTCAGGGACTGAAGAGGCTGATGTCCAATCGGTTTGCCCCTGGAGATTCAGGGATTGATGAAGATCGAAGTTGGGCATGCATCCAATTGCTATGCATCTGGAGAGTCAGTGACCGACGAGAATTGATGTCACGTTGCCAGCCAATCGGTTTGCCCCAGGCAGGTCAGGGACCGATGAAGATTGAAGTCGGGCGGCCATCCAATTGGTATGACTCTGGAGAGTCAGGGACCGACGAGGATCAACATTTGGCTGCAGGCTAATCGGTATGACTTCGGAAAGTCAGGGACCGATGACGATTGAAGTCGGGCTGCCGTCCAATCGGTTTGACCCTGGCGAGTCAGGAACCGATGAAGATCGAAGTTGGGCATGCATCCAATTGGTATGAATCTGGAGAGTCAGGGACCGACGAGAATTGATGTCACGTTGCCAGCCGATCGATTTGCCCCAGGCGGGTCAGGGACCGATGAAGATCGAAGTTGGGCAGCCATCCAATTGGAGAGTCAGGGACCAACGAGAATTGATGTCACATTGCCAGCCAATCGGTTTGCCCCAGACAGGTCAGGGACCGATGAAGATCAAATTTGGGCAGCCATCCAATTGGTATGACGCCAGAGAGTCAGGGACCAAAGAGGCTGATGTCCAATCGGCTTGCCCCTGGAGATTCAGGGATTGATGAAGATCGAAGTCGGGCGGCCATCCAATTGGTATGACTCTGGAGAGTCAAGGACCGATGAGGGTCGACATTTGGCTACAGGCTAATCGGTATGACTTCGGAAAGTCAGAGACCGATGACGATTGAAGTCAGGATGCCGTCCAATCGGGTTGACCCTGGCAAATCAGGGACCGATGAAGACCAAAGTTGGGCAGCAATACAATTGTTTTGACTCTGAAGAGTCTGAGACTGACGAGGGTCAACGTCGGGCTGTAAGCCAATCGGTATGACTTCAGGAAACCAGGGACTGATGAAGACTGAAGATTGAAGTCGGCCTGCCATTAAATCGGTTTGGCTCTGGTGAGTCAGGGACCAATGATGATTGACGTTGGGCCCCCATCCGATTGTTATGACTCCGTAGAGTCAGTGACCGACAAGGGTCGATGTCAGGCTGCCTTCCAATTGGTATACTCTAGATGAAGATCGAAGTTGGACAGCCGTCCAGTTGGTATGACTCTGGATAGTCAGGGACCAAGGACAGGCAACATTTGGCTGAAAGCTAAAATGTAAAACGAAGCTGTGTATTCCCGTTCCTATCGATTCTCTGCCTTACCCTGTGGAATGATTGTGTTTAGATTTTGTATAATTTGTATTAGTGGATTTTATCTATTTTTATGAGATGTTTTTAATGGTTTTTATATGGTCTGTAAACTGCTTTGATCTATGGAAAAGCGGTATAAAAATAAATTATTATCATTATCATTATTATTATTATTAATCGGTATGAATTCATAACGTCAGGGGCTGATGAAGATTGAAGTTGGTCAGCCATCTAATTGGCTTGATCCCGGAGAGTAAGGGATCAATGGGGATCAAACTTGGGCTGCCATCTGATCGGAATGACCCTGGAGGGTCAGGGACTGATGGCGATTGAAGTCGGGCTGCCATCCAAACGGTTTCACCCCACAGAGTGAAGGACCGATGATGATTAAAGTTGGGCAGCCATTCAATTGCTTTGACTCTGGGGAGTCAGAAACCGATGAGTGTCAACATCGGGCTGCAAACCAATCGGTATGACTTCGGCAAGTCAGAAACCAATGAAGATTGAAATTGGGTAGCAATCCAATCAGCTTGACTCTGGAGAGTAAGGGATTGACAAGGATAGATGTTGGGCTGCCATCCAGTTGGTTTGACCCCGGCAAGTCAGGACCTATGAAGATCGAAGTTGGGCATCCATCTAATTGGTATGACTCAGGAGAGTCAGGGATCAACTTGTTTCAACATTTGGCTGAAAGTTAATACGTATGACTTTGGAAAGTCAGGGTCCAATGAAGATCAAAGTT
>NW_024817787.1:0-2060 GCF_019175285.1 Sceloporus undulatus | reverse complement strand
CATCCACATTGCTCAGCAATGGTTCTGGCGGAGTAGTTTATGTTAAGGCAAGTGCTCTTATTAGACTTGGGCTGCATCTACGCTGCAGATTTAGCACAGTTTGAGACCACTTTAGATGTCATGGCTCCATCCTATGGAATCCTGGGCTTTGGTAGGTTTTTGCGGCACAGAAGGCTCTCTGGCGCAGAAGGCTAAATAAAGTCAAAGACACTCCTTCCTCGGAGGGTAATGGAGTCTCCTTCCTTGGAGGTCTTTAAGCAGAGGCTGGATGGCCATCTTTAGGGGATGCTTTGATTTGGATTTCCTGCATGGCAGAAGGGGCTTGGACTGGATGGCCTTTTCTGGGGTCTCTTCCAACTCTAGGATTCTATGATTCTACGATTTTATATCATGGCTGGTTTCCTGCACTGGAAATGCCCTTTTGGTTACGACTCAAAACTTCCCTTTTGATATCAAACATATCAAAAAGAGGGGATGTGGAGGAAGGCTACACCTTGGGGTCACTGTTCTCTGCTCAGCCATGGAAACCTGCTGGGTTACCTTGGGTGCGTCACACTCTCTCAGCCCCCAAACCCCCATGATATCTTCTCCTTAGGGTCTCCTTAAGACAAGGACAACTTGAAGACACACAATGATGACAACGAGGACAGCAGCAGCAACAACAACGGTTCCTTAGCACCTCTTCTGCACAGCTAAGTATACATAAAGTTATACTAGATATGCCATGATAGAGGATACTGTCCATGAAAACCTGTTTGGTGCAATGTTTATTTTATTTAGTTTAGTTTGCTGTTTTGTTTTGTTTGTTTGCTTCTAAACCGTCCTGACTCTGGTGTTTTCTCCTGTTTTATTTCAGAGTAAGGATTCATTGAGGCTTGATCTATGGTTTTAATTTCTTGTTATATGGGTTTGCTGCCTTGTAGACTTTTTATAGAACCCTAATGATGGAAATAAATAGCCAGTAATTAAACGAATCCCACTGTTCCGGTCTCTGTGTTATTTTTAAACAACCCTCATCACCGCAAATGCTCCTCAGGATGCCGTTTTCCCCTTTGCCTCTCAGGACGAAATGTTGTTGGCATCTTACACAAATGTGCGCCCCTCTCTGGAAACAGCTGGACATTTACTTAATATTTTGCATTGCAATTTATTTGTTTGTTTACCTCCCGCTTTTCAGCGGGCAACCTTTCCAGAACAGCTTGAAGGATGATAAGATTCTCATTTTTGAAAGCAACCATAATAATAATAAACAAGCTTGAAGAAACAGTTGCTTTGCAACAGCTTCTGTTAGAAATCTTAACAACCAAAAGGAAATGGATTACCTTTTCCTGGGGCCAAAGAAGTCACAGTGGGCAAAATGGTCAGTTTCGCTTTCTCACACATTCAGATTTTGTGACCAAATGCTAATGAAAGACTAAAGAGTCATATGAAGATGGACCCCAGATTCTGAAAAGAGACTGGAAGCTGCAATTAGAGAAATGGGGGGAAAACAAATCACTGGGAACAGATGGTACTCCAGTTGAATTGCTTTGGTCCACACTAAGAGAATCAACACCAGTGCTAACCAACATATGTCAACAGATGTGGAAAACAAAACGATGGCCAAAAAATTGGAAATGATCAATATACATCCCCAGCCACAAAAAAGGAGATACAAAAGAACGCAGCAACTATAGGACCATAGCACTAATCTCTCATGCAAGCAAAATCATGCTCAAAATTCTGCAACATAGACTCCATCCATCAATGGAGAGAGAAATCCCAGAGGTCCAAGCGGGATTCAGGAAAGAAAGAGGCACTAGGAACCACATTGCAAATATGTGATGGCTTCACCCCAAGTACTGCAATGGTTATACCTCTTGTTTCATGTTTTACTGTGTCCAGCTTCCCCTGATTCAATCTTCCCACATTCCATGCACCTATGAGAGGCACTAGGGACTGCATTGCAAACATAGGATGGACAATGAAGAGCACCAGGGAGTTCCAAAAGAAGATCAGCATGTGCTTTATAGACTATAGCAAGGGCTTTGACTGCATAGATCATGAAAGGCTATGGAAGG
>NW_024817786.1:0-2060 GCF_019175285.1 Sceloporus undulatus | reverse complement strand
ACAAACTCTCCAAGCCTTCTCACTCTTGCTTCCACAGAAGTCTTCACACTTCTTCAGGATCCAGCTGGCTCTTGTATCTTCACCCAAGACACCAAACAACTCAGTAGTCTTATATAAAAGATCTACTTTATTCTACTATATACAGCTCCAAAACTATCCAACACAACTCCAATACTCCTCCACAACTATCCACTACTACTACCCACAAAATACATTGGGATTCATAGCCATTATTATAGTCATTGCAAAATACCACCCACTCTTGTCAGTTTCCACCCAGTGGGCGTGTACATCCACTCTCATTGGTTCTCTTGCTTCATCCCATAATTAATGATTTCATCATTTCACCTTGTCCACTTTAACAATTCTCAGGTGTGTTCAATTATCCACTTTGCATTTCTGTCCTTGGCATTTAGGACTTGCTAATTGCATTACCTTTTACACCTGTGTGGCTTCTGATTGCTTTTGCTGAGTCATCCTGACTCTCACACACAAGTTTTATTTCTTTCACTGTATATCCCATGTTGCTTTTTCCTTAACATGTAATGCGCCTTAGGTAGGAAACAGTGTTTTCTGTGCCAGAAACCCATTTTCTATATAGAAGATTGGGGAGGGTTTGCAAAATCCTACATGTTTCTCTCAACAAAATAATTTCTCTGCAACATTAAAGGACATTCAAATACTTGGAGAAAATTATTCAAAATTCTTGCTGGTCTATTACTCTTCCTGATGATCTGGGAACAAAAAAATGTGAATACTTTTTCCATGCCTAAAGAAGAATATAACTTTCTTTGGCTTTTCTTTGTGGAGATCTAGGCTCATATCTGTATCTATCTATAAAAAATGATATAGCAAATAATTGTGGTGCTTATTACCCCATTGTCTTCCCATCCCATCCCCCAATAGAGCAAGACTAGAAATATTTGCAAAGAAATGATAGGGGGAAAAAATCCCTGGTCTATATTTGGCCACTGTTATTTAATGTGTTGCTAAACTCTAATTTTAAATGTCTATTACCTTGTAGATCTCTTCACTGGTGATAAAATTTCTGCTTTTGGAAAAGAAAGAAAAAGGCAAATGAAATTCCAGGCAGCAAATTAATAAGGACTGAAAAAAAGACCATTGCTTGTTCTGTAATGTTGTTCTAATTATAACCTGTGATGATAAACCATAAATGTAAAACTGACAAATATGGAACAGCAAAGTATCCATGAATGTGTTGTCAGGCAAATCTTTTTCTTTGATTGGCATGCACTTGCAAACCACCTCCTGAATGGCCCTATTTTGAAACAGTTGCATACAGAGAAGGCCACATTCCAATAGCTTTACTCATACTGAATAGCACAATATACAGAATCTCACTGAAGTGATTTGGTATTGCTTGTGCAGTGAGGATTTACAGGTCATAAATAATAGTGTCAGGCTTTGGAAAGGATTCCAACAGACTACCATTTTATCTAAAGAAATATTGCAATTCAGGACCAGAAGGTTCTTGGCTCCTGAAAACATTAGCAAAAGGAAGAGGAGAAAATCAAATGCCTTAGTCAGCCTTACCAGGAGTGATAACTATTTTTTTTTTAAAAAAGAACAACAACGTTCTACCAAAAATGTTTCATAGAATTATTCTTTAAAAGCACTAGTACTGTGGGCAGACTTTGCTTCTATGCACAGATATTAATACTATTCTTTTTTCAAAACTGGTGGAGCAAATTCCCCCATCAAGAAAGTTTATGATGATTGAGAATGTTTTTTAAATTATTGTTTTCAGTGTAAAACAGCCCCAAATATTGCAAACTTTACTCAGATGAAAGATTATAGCTTTTCTCTAACACCTTCACCCATTTTGTTGCCCTCCCCCTTTTTTTGCAACTTTCCTAATGCTATAGTTTTCCTATACATGGTACCCAGTGTGTTGAATGTGGTCATGGCAGCTGACTGCATCCATTTCACTGGGATGGTGAATCTATTCTGTGTTTCAGTCTACATGTTAAAGGATTTGAGGTGCTGAAGTCTACATCCAAAGCAGGTTCTGCAAAGTAAAACGAAAAGGAAGTACACTG
>NW_024817785.1:0-2060 GCF_019175285.1 Sceloporus undulatus | reverse complement strand
CTGGACCTGATTCCCTCCCCCCCCTCACCATTCCCTTTATTTTATTGTATACTGTATGGTGTTTGTTTTTAATGCATTGTATGTGTAATTGTAACTTGTGTAAACCGCCCTGATCTGAGGAAGGTGCGGTATATAAATAAAAACTTTATTTATTTATTTATTATTATTCTTTGGGGGTCTTGAAACCGAGGCTGGGAGGCCATCTCTGAGGGGTGCTTTGTTTGTGAGTTCCTGCATGGCAGAAGGGGGTTGGACTGGGTGGCCCTTGGGGTCCCTTCCTCTCAGAGGTGCTCCAAGGGCCCTTAGTTTCTTTCCTTTGGATGAGGCTGAGGAGGGCCTGTTGTGCTCTTCCAGCCAAAAGCATCCCCAGGGGGGCTCTTAGTGAATGTCCCTTGGTCCCCCATGAAGAGCAAAGGCAGGTCTCTCCCTTCGACTGGGAAGCTTTGAAGAGCTCTGCTCTGGAGGCAGTTCCCTGAGGGAAGGAGCAGGAGCCCCTCTCCTTTGGAGAAGGAGGCAGAGGGGGAGGCAGGAAGGAGGAGGAGGAGGGCTTCTCCTGGAGGAGGAGGGCACTGCCTGGGAGCCGGGGCTGCCCTTCTGCAGATGGGCTCCTGCTGGCGGGAGACTCCTCCGAGCCGGGACCGCGGTGGGTTGGCATGAGGAGGAAGAGGAGGAGGAGGAAGCACCATGGAAGGGCTGCTCTCCCCGATGAGGACCAAGGTAAGGAAGCCCTCAGGAGAGGGAGGGAGGGAGGGAGGGAGGAAGGAAGCCGGGCGAGGAGAGGGCTCCTCTCTCACCCCTGCCTGCCTGCCTTTCTTGCCTTCTATCGTCCTTCCTTTACATCTTTCTACCTTTCTTTCTTTCTACCTTTCCTTCCTTTCTCCCTTCCTTTCAGCCTCCTTTCTTTCTTTCTGTCTCCCGTTCAACCTTCTTTCTTCCTCTCTTTCCATCTTTCTTCCCACCTCCTTTCTTTCTACCTTTCTACCTTTCTTTTTCTCTCTACCTCTCTTTGCACCTTTCTTTCTACCTTTCTTTCTTTCTTTCTCCCTTTCTCCCTTCCTTTCAACCTTCTTTCTTTCTCCCTTTCTACCCCTCTTTCTTTCTTTCTTTCTTTCTTTCTCCCTTTCTACCTTCCTTTCAACCTTCTTTCTTTCTCCCTTTCTCCCTCTCTTTCCATCTTTCTTTCTTTCTTGATTTCTTTCTCTCTTTCTACCTTTCTTTCTACCTTTCTCTCCACCTCCTTTCTCTCTTTCTATCCAGCTTTCTTTCCACCGTCTTTCTTTCTACCTTTCTGTCTTTCTTTCCACCTTTTTACCTCTCGTTACACCTTTCTTTCTGCCTTTTTTCTTCTTTTCTACCTTTCTTTCCACTTCTCTTTCCACCTTTCTTTATACCTTCTAGCTTTCCTTCTACCTTTCCTTCTTTCTGCCTTTCTTTCAACCTTCCCTCTTGCTACCTTCTACCTTTCCTTCTATCTACCTTTCTTTCAGCCTTCTTCCTTCCTCCCTTCCTTGCCATCCTTCTTTGGACTGAAGACTTTGTCTTTGGGACTGAAGGCATGGAGGTTTCCCAGAGTCCCGGGAGGCGAGCTCCCTTCACTTCCCCAGGAGCCTTCCTTCCTTCCTTCCTTCCTTCCTTCCTTTGCCAGGGCTTTCTCTCTCCTCGGAAGGTCCGGGGGCGATCAGGTGTCCTACTAACCGCGAAGGAGGACAGGGCACCTCCAAATGGAGGACTCTGGGGGGGGGACCCAAGGACCTGACCCCAGGAAAATTGAAAGCCCTGGTGCAAAACAGAAAGGCATGATGCTTCGTAGTCCTCTTGGGAAGCTTTGAGGAGTTCCTCCTGGAAAGAGGAGGATGGAATGGAGGATAGGGTCCTGGGAAAGGAGGACGTGGCTGGTCCCCCTGAGATAAGGCAGCCACCCTCTCCCTGGGGATTGCCAGGGTCCTCCTTGCCTTGTGGGGGTGCATTTGTGTGACACTGTGTGTGAAGGACAGCACTGGTGAGGACCAGGGAGCTGTTCAGCTGAAGGGGCTCCAGGGACATAGCCAAGGGGGGGGGGG
>NW_024817784.1:0-2060 GCF_019175285.1 Sceloporus undulatus | reverse complement strand
TGAATCTTCCGTTCATTATTTTCCATTTTCATCTTCTTCAACTGTTACCGATCTTAAGTACAGAAATATAATTAATATCTACTTACATTCACCCTTGCTGTCCCTACCTTATTTGTATCTTTTTAACTTGCAATGTTAAACTCCTATTGTGTTATAACTCTTCGTTTTTCCATACATATATTTTTAATCCTACATTCATTTTGTATCAATATGCTGTTTATATAACTGATATATTAATATACCAACATATACATCAATATCAAGCCTTCTTTCCCTTATTATGAATTCCCATTATTTAACACATGAATTCCCATTATTTATTTCTGATATTTCATACTCTGGAGTTTGTTTTCCAGTTCTTATTTACATACTCTTCAAAACTTGTCCAAATATGATCTTCATAATCTTCATTTTTTCAATAATGCAGTTAATTTATCCATCTCCTTTATTTCCAATATTTTTGTATCCATTCATCTATATTTGTTTATTTATTAATTTTCCAATATTTAGCTAGGAGTATTCTAGCAGCCATTACAAAATACAACATTGTTTTCCAATGTTTCTTTTCAGCCTCGTCACCCAAAAATGTAGTCATATTAAGTAAATACAACTCCGGTACCATAGATAATTTTACTTTTGTAATTTCCTGTATGATATTATGATTTATTTATATCCCGCCCAATCACTGTAAATCCGGGCTGCTTACAACTGTAGGGAAACACAAAGCAATAGCAATAAACAATAACAATAAACATAAGATAATAAACAAATATAACATGGCAATACATACAAAAACACAATAATAATAGTAATATTGTAACAATTCAATAATAACAAAAGCCTAACACTAATGCTTACATTCAAATCAATAATTGTCAAAAAGAACTCCCCATTTCCAACATCTCATTCCAAAAAATAACAAACAGATGCCAATAAACAATGAAATAATAAAGGGAATACAGCATAACAAGTTACAACATTGCAGTTAAGGAATTACAATAAAAGACTACAATCTAATATCCGGAAAAAGAGGGAGACTAAAAATTAGCAACAAGAAATGTACTTCTTAGTATTGCCCGAAGCTTTATGGGCCAATGCTCAAGCTGAGGTGGTCCAGGGCTGGAGGAGGGGGCAAGATGTTAAAGGGCCCTCACTCGCTCAGTCTTCCATTCTCTTCCTGGCAGTCCATTCCATACATTTGTACATTTTCTCCCCTGTGTGAGTCCTCTGATGGGAACTGAGATATTCACTCCGACTGAAGCTCTTCCCACATTCCATGCATTTATATGGTTTCTCCCCTGTGTGGGTCCTTTGATGTGAACTTAGATGTCCACTCTGACTGAAGCTCTTCCGGCATTCCATGCATTTATATGGTTTGTCTCCTGAATGGGATCTTTGATGTAAACGTAGATTTCCACTGCCACTAAAACTCTTCCCGCATTCCATACACTTATATGGTTTCTCCCCTGTGTGGGTTCTTTGATGTATATGTAGAGTTCCACTCTGACTGAAGCTCTTTCCACATTCCATACACTTATATGGTTTCTCCCCTGTGTGGGATCTTTGATGTTTATGTAGATTTCCACTCTCACTGAAGCTCTTCCCACATTCCATGCATTTGTATGGTTTTTTCCCTGTGTGGGTCCTTTGATGTGAACTTAGATGTCCATGCCGACCGAAGCTCTTCCCGCATTCCATGCATTTATATGGTTTCTCCCCTGTGTGGGATCTTTGATGTAAATTTAGATGTCCATGCTGACTGAAGCTCTTCCCACATTCCATGCATTTATATGGTTTTTCTCCTGTGTGGGTTCTTTGATGTGAACTTAAATGTCCACTCACACTGAAGCTCTTCCCACATTCCATGCATTTATAAGGTTTCTCCCCTGTGTGGGTTCTTTGATGTATATGTAGAGTTCCACTCTCACTGAAGCTCTTCCCACATTCCATGCATTTGTATGGTTTTTCCCCTGTGTGGGTCCTTTGATGTGAACTTAGATGTCCATGCCGACCGAAGCTCTTCCCGCATTCCATGCATTTATATGGTTTCTCCCCTGTGT
>NW_024817783.1:0-2060 GCF_019175285.1 Sceloporus undulatus | reverse complement strand
ATCATGGGGTTTTCTTGTAAGATTTGTTCAGAGGAGGTTTGCCATGGTTTTCCCTTGAGGCTGAGAGCATATGACTTGCCCAAGATCACCCAGTGGGTTTACATGGCCGAGCAGGGATTTGAACCCTGGTCTCCAGATCCATCGTCCACAACTGGAGGCCAGGGGAAGGGCAGGAGGAGTCCACTACTGCACCCTGGCTCCCGTGGTCTAACTTGCCAAGCTTTATTGTCCTTTTCTAGTGATTCAGGTCTTCTCATGGCATGTCCAAA
Source organism: Sceloporus undulatus (assembly GCF_019175285.1). Classification (NCBI taxonomy): domain Eukaryota; kingdom Metazoa; phylum Chordata; class Lepidosauria; order Squamata; family Phrynosomatidae; genus Sceloporus; species Sceloporus undulatus. The sequence continues at coordinate 1,791 of NW_024817783.1, read as the reverse complement.
GTATGACAGACTCAGCTTAGGATGGGTGACACCTTGCTTGAAAGGAGCAGTTGTGAAATGGATCTTGGGGGCTTAGTAGACACCAAGCTAAACGTGTCAACAGTGTGGGGTAGCAGCCAGAAAAGCTAGTATGATTCCAGGCTGAATCAGCAGGACTCTAGATCATAGGAAGTAATAGTGCCTCTGTATTCTACTCTGGTCAAGCCTCCTCTGGAATCCTATGTCCAGTTCTTGGCACCACGATTCAAGAGGATGTGGACAAGCTGGAATAATGTCTCCAGGGAAGGATGAGTGAAGATGATCAAAGATTTGGAAACCACAATACAAAATACATACCTTTATTAGCCACCGAAAATGGGAAAAAAGTTGCATTGTGCAAACTTTCAAAGTTCCACTGACTTCTTTGTCTGGCAGAGATGCTAAGATATTGAGTTATGTGACATTGGTAGCCAGAATCTTGATAGCATCGAAATGGAAAGAGAGTTAAATCCTTTTGGTGCAAGATTGGTCTTTAAAACTATTGGAAATGGCTGAAATAGATGAATGGATGTGTCTCATGCATTTGTTTATTTATTTATACACCACCTTTCTCCCAAGGCGGCTCTCAAGATAAAACGCCTTTAAAACAATTTTTAAAAAACCAATTTAAAATAAGACCATTAAAACAGTATAAAATTAAGGTTAAAAACATACAAAAGTGAAAACACATTATCTAATACATCTACCCCATATAAAAGCCATGAAACCCGAAACCCTGGGGAAACTTGTCAGTATTTGGGAACTGGAAATGAAATATTTAAGTAACATGTTTGGAGAACTGTTGGTTTTCAGGATTAAGTAAGAGAAGCTGTTGTATAGTTATTCAGAATTTGGGATGATCCATATATTTAAGATAGATCCAAAAATCATTTGTATATAAGTAACAGGATTGATTCTACATTGTAGGTGCAGCCTTTATTATTATCTATTATCATGTGTATATAAGGAAGGAGCATTACCAAAAATATGTATAAACATCAGGCATAGATATCTCAGGAAGGAGAGAAAGAATGAAAGGAATTCTTATTATTTATGTTATGTCATTTTGTATGTCATGTCATGTTTATGTTATGTTTTAGGTTACAATAAACGAATAAATAACTGTTGTTGTGTGCCTTCAAGTCATTTCTGACTTGTGGCAACCCTATCAGGAGGTTTCTTGTCACATTTCTTCAGAGGGGCTTTGCCTTGATCATCCTCTGAGGCTGAGAGAGTGTAACCTGACTACAGTCACTTAGTGGCTTTCTTGGTTGGGCTACAATTCGAACCCTGGTCTCCAGAGTCATAAACATGTGCTCAAACAACTACAGGCCTACATGCTGCCTCTGATGTTACTCAGGCCCTGTACACACCGGCCATTAAGGCCGACATAGGGGCGGTGTCAGGGCATAGTGTCCTCATGATGCATGCCCAACTCTGCCTCCCAGGATGCCCTGATGCCATGTGCTGCTCCACACGACGCAGCCCCAAACGAGTGCTGAATAGCTGTGGCAATGCGGCTATGGTGCCCTTTTGAGGGCAGAAAAAGGAGCTGCTTTTTGCGGCTCCTTTTCTCACCCTTGAAAGGCCAGATCAGGGCCATGGAGCGAGCCTGCCGCAGCCCTGATCCATCGCAAAAAGGGGCGACTGCAGGCTGTCCCTTAGGGGTGGTCTGTAGAACTTCTCAGTTAAGATGATAGTGAAGAAACTCAATGCAGGCAGAGGGCATTCCCCTTCTTGCTCATATGGACAAAGGGCAATAAAAGACAGATA
>NW_024817782.1:0-2060 GCF_019175285.1 Sceloporus undulatus | reverse complement strand
TGTGTTGCTTTAGCTTGGGAATTGGGGGCTGGCTTAGGGAGGGGTTGAGCAAGTTCCTTTGGACTTCAGACTTTGCAAAAAGGTGTTAATGGATGTTTCTGCCTGGATTCATCAATAAAGCTTCTTTTGTTTCAAATGAGTTTTATTTTTTGAGCACAGGACTGACTCTAGATCTCACATTGCAACTTCAGGCTGATGCCCCTTTCCTGAGAGATAGAGACTGTCCCATTGTGACCTCAGTCTGCTGCTCCTTACCTGAAGGATTGAGACAGGACTATTGTGATCTCACCCTGAGATTCCTTGCCTGAAATACTGAGATGGGACTATTATGACTTCTGGCTCGTGCTCTTTACCTGAAGGATTGAGAGTGGCACACTGTGACTTCAGTCTGATGCTGCTTGCCTGAAAGATGGAGACGGGACTATTGTGACTTAAGGCTGGTGCTTCTTTCCTGAAAGACTGAGAATGGCTCATTGTGACCTCAGGCTGATTCTTGTTGCCTGAGAGATTGAGGTGGGCCCATTGTGTGAGATCACAATAGTCCTGTCAGGTTGGTCCTACTTTCATGAACAAATGAGAATGGCCCATTGAAGTCTCAGACTGCTGCTCCTTATCTGCAGGATTGACACTAACTCATTGTGACTTTGGGCTGATGTTCCTTCCCTGAAGGATTAAGATGGGCATATTGACTTCAGGCAGGTGTACTCCATTTTAGTTGCCTTTCTTTGCACATGTTCTAGTTTCTCCACATCTTCTTCTAATTGTGGTGTCCAGAACTTGACACAATATTCCAGGTGAGGTCTGATCAAAGCAGAACAGAGTGTCCCTATTACTTTCCTTCATCTAGACACTATACGTCTGTTGATGAAGCCTAAAATCACATTGGCCTTATTAGCTGTCGTATCGCACTGTTGACTCATGTTCAACTTGTGGCCTTCCAGGACCCCTAGATCCCTTTCAAACATATAACTCTCCTTAAGCCAGGTGTCCCCTATCCTATATCTATGCATTTCATTTTTCTGCCCTAAGTGCAGTACCTTACATTTCTCTGTGTTGAATTTCATTTTGTTAGCTTTGGCCCAGATTTCTAGTCTATTAAGGTCATTTTGAACTTTGATCCTGTCCTCTGGGGTGTTAGCTGCTCCTAATAATTTGGTGTCATCTACAAATTTGACCTCTATCCCTCATCCAAGTCATTGATAAAGATGTTAAATAGCACTTAACACAGAAAAAGTTAACCACTCATCCTATAAATATTCTCTTTATTTGCTTTATGTCTAGAACCTGCTATTACCTTCTATGAACAGAAATCACACTGGCCTTTTTAATACATAGCAAAGCTTTCCAAAGTAGTGACCATAACATGAAAACATAACAAAGCTTTCCGAAATAGTGAAAAAGTCACAAATGTAGAAGAGTGCATGAAATACATGCAACATCAAAACTCTCCGTTTGAACAGCTGCTGAGAAATTGGTCTGTTCCTTTCACAACAGAACTTTTAAATAGATGAATGTCTTTCTGTCCCCTTTATCTTTGCTGTTTCTGTTGGTCAAGGATTGCCTTCATGACTGGCAGAATCAGCCAGTTAAATTCATTGGTACTTCAAAATTCACAATGAGTGTCTAGTGGGGATAAAAGGCATAGATTTATAACAATAATACCTATATACAATGTCTAAATAATAATATTGTCACATGTACTAAAAAGGCAGGGATTAAAAAAGACAGGAAATGCTACTTTTTCCCAATCCTCATGTAGTTTTAACTACAGTCAGCTCTCCTTATCCACGGATATTTTACCCATGGATTTGAGCATCAACGGCTTGCAAATACTGTATTAAAAAAAATGTATAAATTCCAAATAACAAACCTTGATTTTCTATTTTATATAAGGGAAACCATTTTGTTGTGCCATTATATTTAATGGGACTTGAGCATCCACAGATTTTGCTATCTGTTTTTAAATGGTATTTTTTAAAATTTGCTGTCCGCTGCCTCCAGCCCTTATATCAGAGGATATTCGTAAATAATAATATCATTACATTATATTATATTATTAC
>NW_024817781.1:0-2060 GCF_019175285.1 Sceloporus undulatus | reverse complement strand
CAATAAGAATGCTATATTTTGTGGGTTTTGGCAAAGATGGGTTTCTCAACAGCTTCAATCGAGGGCTTCTGTTCAGTGCTTAAATGGGAAGGGGGGATGTAAAGGAAACATTAATGAAATCCAGAAGTTTTGCTGTTAACTCTCCCTAGTTTCAGCCAAATCATTCCCAGCTACAACCATCTGTGGAATCACTACAAAAAGGCAAGGATGAGTCTCTTTCCACCTCTGAGTGCTGTTCTCTTTGCCAAACATTGATTGTGTAGGTACTTCTGACAATATTTAGCTCATCTGCCAACATTTTTTGTGATATAGATTTGATTCTTTGCCAGTCTTTTGAGGGGGTCCTGAGCAACATTCGAACTAAAAAAACAACCCAAAAAATGGATCACAGGAATGCTGCCAAAGGTAGGATAGATATCTTTTCTCATACAAATACTTTTGAATTTAAATATTAGGATTTTTTTTAAAAAAGCTCTGAGTTAAAATTCAACTTAATTTAAGATGAGTTCTGCTCCTTTCCACTTCTTCCACACTGTTCTTTGCAGCAGATCTGCAAGGCATCCAAGAGGACAGGGCAGCAGTTCCAAGTTTTGGTTCTCCAGATGTTTTGGACTTCAGTTCCCATAATTCCTGATGGCTGGCCACATTGGCTGGGGCTTTTGAGACGTGAAGTCCAAAACAAATGGAAGATTTGGGAACCACCAGGTTAGGGGGACAGGGGACCTCAGTCTATCAACGTTCTTTGTTCCAAACTATTGAAGATAACCCTTCGATAGCCTGTTCCTGTTACATGAGAAACAATAAATCATAAAAAGAAATTAAACAACTACCATAAATGTATAAATACAGTGGACCCTTGTTATACGCTGGGGTTTGGTTCCAAGATCCCCCGTGTATAACAAAATCCGTGTATGCTCAAGTCCCATTAAATATAATGACATAGCAAAATGGTGTCCCTTATAAAAAATGGAAAATCAAGGTAAATTTATACTTTTTTGGAACATTTTCAAACTGTGTATGCTTGAATCCGTGTATAAAAAATTCATGTATAAGAAGGACCGACTGTACCATACGTATAAGTATATACAAGAACGAAAGAAAGCTGGGGGGAAAAAAACCTCATTCCTAAGCACTGGAGTGCAGCTTTTGGTGCAGCTTCCAGCCTCTTAGGATGCATGCATCATTTAAATAGCATACCTCCAAAGAGACCTGAAGCAGCTTTATTTTGGCAGTCTGTAACAGGCCCAAGTGTCTTAGATGTCTTGGCAGAATAAAGATTTGTTCTATTCCAAGTTCAGACGCAAAGAGCATGACAGACCTTGAAGGAGTCTCTAGGAAACCTATTCTCAGTTAGAAACAACAACAGGGAATGCTCCATGTACCTGCTCCCAATTCTAAATTTGTCAAATAAATAAAATAAAACTGCAGCCTCTGTTAGATAAAGGTCATGTTTATTTATTTATTTATTTATTTATTTATTTTAGCTTGAGGTTTAAATGGGCCTGCTGCTGTTCAAAACTGCATGGGACTATTTTCATATCTTTGTAAAGATTTCTTACTAGTCTGCTATCGTTTTAAAGCATTCTCTGAAAATGCCAGCCACAGATGCAGGCGAAACGTCAGGAATAAACTCTTCCAGAGCATGGCCACGTAGCCCAAAAACCCCCACAAAAAACTATTTTAAAGTCTGTTGGACAATATGAAGCATTACTTTTTAAAAAGTCCTACAAGGCTTTAACACAAAGGGCTAATTTGTCCATCCAAATAATTGTTAATCATCTGTGGAAACTTCTAAGTCTTTTTCAGGAAGGTCAGTCAACAGAAGTATTGATTCAGCTTCAGTAGGTAAATGAATAGAGAGGCTGACTGATCTTGATTAATTGTGGGGCCTTATATCCAAAACAGCAAGCATAACCGCTTCTGCAAAAACATGGAAAGGATTTTCCTTATTATTCCCGATGGAGGTATGTCAGAAGTTGCAGAAGATACGGGTCAGAGTTAGACTGGGTTTAAAAATCAAAACAGTTTCCCCCACATTTCCTGTGAATCCTTCATTAAAA
>NW_024817780.1:0-2060 GCF_019175285.1 Sceloporus undulatus | reverse complement strand
TTTTATAGTTACCCCAAACACCATAGGTTATATGTTATTCTATGGTAATTTTGCTAAATGTATTGCTGGATTTCCCAATTCAGCCTTAAAACTTTCTCCCAAGTTTTACTTTTTTAAGTAAATAAATAAATACTGTTGTTACAAGCAGTGTCACTTTTCATCCACCATAAAAAGCATAACAATACTGTACTAGCAATTGTGTAAACATACAATTGTGAACTCCGTAGTAAACAGTATAATTGAAATTGTATTTTGATGTCATAAAATGACATAAACTTACTTAGTTCTATCTGGAAATCTTGGCTTAATCCACAAGGATGTGCCATTGCAACTAAAACCTGAATAGGTTCAAATACCAATCGTCTTTCCTTCTCAGTCTGCTGTTTTAGTTTACAGTTCCTCCATCTGCAGGGAAATTCAAATGTAACTTTCCATGTGTTTTCAACTCTTCACAAGGCTTGTCAGGGATGTGGAAGTCATAGTGATTATTCCAGTCAGATAGAATCATAATGCTGGTACTACTCCATAGGACTTACACCAAGAAACTGTACATGCTCAGTAATGCTGAACGGTTTCAATTTAGCTCATGTACTCACCAACCGGACATTTGGCAGCAACAAAATGTTTCTATATCTGTTTTCTTATTCCAGCCACATAAGCAATTAATTTATTTATGCCAATGCACTGGAGTTATGGAGCAACACAGTACAGTTCAGTAATCTCAGAAATGATACTCAGAGCTTGTGAAATGTAACTGTATGAATGTAAATGTAGCTCCTGAATGTTATATTTGCTCAGTTATTTTATATTGTATCTGTTCAGCTCTTTTAATAACCACTCATTGTTAATTTTAAACAGCAGCTGCTTTTATTATCTTCTACAGTATTTTGCTTCTGAACTGCATGGAGCTACTGCTCTAAATTTAATAAGGCAATGGGGAAACAGAAAGCAATGCATAACGGATACTCTGCTTTCAAAAATTCAGTGAAAATAGCTGGTTTGGACATTAAGGAAACACTACTAAAAAAAATCAAACAGAATTCTTAAGCATAGGATCAAGCATGTCCTGAATAATGCTCAAAATTTTAAAAATCTATAGCTTTTATCTCAGGCCAACAGTGAAATATTTTTGTAAAAATTAAGAATTGTTACCTTAGAATCCTGCATTGTCTTTCTCTTGCTACTCTGGCCATGTCCATTGGATAGTTCTGTGTAAAGTGGAGAGTCCCATGCTATTCAGGAAGATGACTATCTGGCTTACTAAATCCTCAGAGAACATGCCCATGGATAGAAGAGGCTCTTTTCTTTAGAAAGCTGCTCTAACATGCAGAAGGGTAGAAAATGACACCTGTGTGTATTTGTATGCGTGCGTGTGCGTACCCAGCACTTAATGAACAGGGCTATATATAAGGCCTTATTCCCAAAACATCCTTTCATATTCTTTCGCTGATAGGTGAGGCTGTAATGAGTCTAATTAGGGTGTCTTACTGGATACACATGTACATATGTGTACGTCTGTACATGTACAAACATAACAGATTCTACATTGACTATGGCGGGTTACAGACCGCCATTTAGTACGTATTCTATACGTACTAGGGTTAGGAAGGGGGCTTCTTCACCTCCCAACTCAGTACTAAGAATTAAGTACAAGAGGAGACGCACCTGTTCATCATGCGCCCCATCTTTACGATCGACCGCTGTGCGATCCGAACGTGTCGCGGCAACTAATGACGTCGCGAATGCCCCCTGGCGCCTCGCGACATCATTAGGGCGCCGCAAGAAGAAGCTCCATTTTGGAGCTTCTTTTTTGCTCCGTAACGGAGCCGCGCGGTTTGGCTGCAGCGGCTCCCTTACGGAGCAAACGGCGGCGGCGGCAGACTGCCTATGTATTAAAAAGAGGGTAAGTACAATGAAATACATTTTGATTTAGCCTGAATGCAACCAGATCCTTGACTGTTTACACACAAGGAATACAGTCTAGGTTCGATTTTGAGGGGGGGGGGGGATTTTTCTGTGCATTTTCCTCATTTTGGAAAATTCACCTTAACAGAAAATGT
>NW_024817779.1:0-2060 GCF_019175285.1 Sceloporus undulatus | reverse complement strand
AATAATAATAATAATAATAATAATAATAATAATAATAATAATAATAATATAAAAAGAAGGGGTGCAATAGCAATTGAGGAACAAGGAAAAGGAAGAAGGGCTCAGCTATGATGCTACACAGAAATTGCTCAGGAATTGCTTTCTACTACCCATTTCAGAGAAAAACATCTGTGTTCTAGAAAATAGCCCACAACAACATGACAGATAACCAATGAATGAGGCTGTATCTGCACTGCAGAACCAATGCAGTTTAAAACTACTTGAACTGCCATGGCTCAATGCTATGGAATTCTGGGATTTGTAGTACTGTGAGATATTTAACCTCCTATGTCAGAGAGCTCTACAGACTACAAATCCCACATTTCCATCGGATAGAGCCATGGCAGTTAGAGTGGTATCAAACTGCAATGATTCTGTGGTGTGGCAGCAGCCTGAAAAGATAATTTCTTATGTGTTAAGTAAGTAGTCCTTATACCCAAAAGTAAAGGTAGTATTAGGGATGGATGAAAAATTCAGCACACTCAATTTGTATACAAATGTACCTGATTTTCATGATTTGAATTTAATTCCAAAGTTTGTGATTCTGGTTGACATTTGCACACTAAAAATGCATATAGAATTTCAGAAATTATGTACATTATGGCAAATATGCACACAAATACATACAAAGTTTCCTGGACAAATGAAAAAAATAATTTGCAAATTGTTCTAGAAAGAAAAGGGAAGGAATATTCAACAAAGATGCATCATGTTTGTATTATAAAGTATACTATTAATGTAATATATTATAAAATACAGTATATATTCTTCAGAAAATGACAAAAAAGAGAAATAGAATGTGACATATTCATCCATGCCTAGGTAGGAATATAAAGTAGGCTGGTAAAGTACTTCTTGTTTATCTTTCTTGGACAATGCCTCTCTGTGTCCAACATTACAATGCTATTTACAATACTGAAGTTGTCAGATATGTTTGAAGCATTTCCAAGGATTCACCCCCCCCCCCAAAAAAAAAAAAACACACACACACACAGTTATTTCCCATTGCAAATCCTAGTCTCTTGTGTCAAAAGGGTGTTTATGATTTTGTTTTTTAAAAAAATCAAGTATAGTGATGGGCTGTGAATTTTATAACCAGGTCAAAGGTTCACTACACTGAGCATACTTCACGTTTTGTCTTGTTTTGCTTCCTTTATATGCAGTAGCAATTTAGGAGCAAGGGAGGGTGGGGAGATTAACAAAACAACTTCAGCAATAAAAGAAATACTTTCCAAGGACATTTTTTGACCTTATCTGTTCCTGATATGATTTTTTATTGCTGTTGTTGCTGAAAGACAGCACTTTTCCTTAAGTTTTGTTATTGCCCTGGTTGTCGCAGAAGGTCTGTGAGTTCCTGTGCAGCTACTAAGTTTTGTAATTAGAATATCTTGTCTTCCTCACCCATGTTAACGTGTGTTTGTGTTATTGAAGGACATATTATAAATATTTTACATATTTATATATTTTCTATTATGTAAATTGGCAGCAGCTATCACAGAGGTGAAGGAGACTTAAAAATAAAGTTATGAAATATTTTCCTTTGTATGCCACATATTCAGACAGCTAATGCAAGAAAGGGCATATTTCTTTAAAGTTCTGAAAGTCATCAATGAATGTAATATATTTGCAAGGAATCCACTTCAATTTGGCTCCCATTCATTCCAGTGCAGTCTGTGTGGGGAAAAGATTACAATGTACTGAACTCAGGGTCAACCCTGTGTATTATCTAGTATGTTGAGTTTGTATTTATAATGAAAATAATGCCCCTAAAATACTGCCTTTTGAGTTTATGTCCAGTCCAGAAAGATTATTCGAAAACCCCCAAATTCTTTGTCTTACATAAGCACCACATTCCTTTGCAAACCCCCCTCCCCATTTTGAAATGGAAACTCAAAGATGAATCACAAACCGTTTTTGACACTTCCTCCACTGTGTTGGCATGACCATTGGCTTGTTGGATGAAATACACTAATTCAATCTTTGCTATAAACCTTGGCTCAGTTGTGCACAATACTAGACAG
>NW_024817778.1:0-2061 GCF_019175285.1 Sceloporus undulatus | reverse complement strand
TGGTAAAAATTGTTCTGCTCTGAAAGTTTGTCAAACTGCAGCTCCTAGCAGCCCTAGCCAGTATAACCAGCACTGAGGAATGCTAGGAATTGCAGTTCAACAACATTTGGAGGGCTGTATAATTCCCCTCTCAGTGTAATTCCAGATTCCCCCCTGCTAAAGTATCTCCTTAGGAGTATGACATTGCTTCCTAATCAAACTCATAGTTGATACAACAGCAGAAGCTTCAGGATCCGGAATCCTTACAAGTCAAGGTTTAAATTGGAAGTTGGAAAGGTTACTTGTTGGACTACAACTGTCAGAACCCTCCACTCCAGAAAATAATGTTTCAATTTATGTTTTAAACAAGGCCATTTGTAAGCCAGCAAGAAATCATGGGTTCAGCGTGGGGTTTGTGGGTGATTAACAAACCAAGGCTTCTCAGCTCAGCTGAGTTTGTACCTCAGCAATAAACCAGATTTCAGGAAACCATGTCATGGCTTGTCTTGATGTGTCAGCATGGTACTCAGTATGACTTATAGTCAATTTGAAATGTGGTTGTTTTTATCACACTCACCCCTTTGGATATTTTAATTATCTTGTTTTTATATGTCACTTTTTAACATAGTAAGCCTAAGGCTTAAATAGAAGTATAAGGAAGGAAGGTTTCAATAATATTTGGATTCAAAAAGAACAAATAAAGACAAAAAGAAAGGGGGGAGCCAGAAGGGAAAGGATGAGGAAGGCTGATAGTTGGAAGAGATTTTTAAAAGAAAAGAACAGTGAAAACCAAAGCCAAAAACATTCCAATCACATGTCTTCTGGGACATAATACTTTTAATTTTTGTCTCACAAAGGCCATGTCCTGAACCAGAAGGGGTTTGCCTCATTCATCATGCTTCCTTGCCACACAATGCCAGGCCTGACAACCATAACACTTGAAAATGAGAGGAGTGGACATAATTAATGCTCATGAATTGCAAACACCCCTTTATTAAAGGGCTCTTGCTTGCCCCAGACCATCTGCTTGTTATCACTAGGCCTGGAGCATCCTCAGGCTATAATAATTTGTGGCTTTAAAAATTTTTACCTCTTAATTAAAGCTCAGTTTGCAGTGAAGTGAGCGCAGGCCAATGGACATTATCTGGGTAAGATTTAAAGGAGGGAGACAACGTTTGATGAATGGCTGGACCTATGAATGACAAATAAACCTAAACCCTTTCAGATGACAGCAACCTGGCCAAAGCACGGATCACTTCTAGGTTACAGAGAAGCAGAGCTTGGAAAGTTATTGGCTATGCTGATCAAGGGATTCTGGGATTGCAAATCCATAAAGGTAACCTTTCCAAACCATCAGTCTCCTCTGTCCACTCATTGAAAGAACAAGTCTTTCATTCAGAGGAAAGATGTCACTAATCTTTCAGCAGAGTTGGAAAGAAACGAAACAGTTCATCTCTTCTGATATCCTGCAACATGTGTTTGGGCTAGAACAGGAATTGGCAGTTGTCACCCTCTGAATGCAATTGGGCTTCAGCTCCAACAAACTTTTTCCATTGGTTAATCTGGTCTGGACTGATGGGAACAGAAATCTATGAACACTTGAAGTGCCAGAGGCTCCATATCACTGGACTAGTGATAGGGGCAGCACCAGAAGAGCTGTCATAAACATGTCTTTCTAATATCCCTATTTATCAGAGATAGCCCCTTTTTCCAGTATCCATGTGAGCTAAACCATGACCCCCCCCTTTTTTTTTTTTTTGCCTTTTTAGGAGATGGTGAGTTGGGGCTATCTTTTAAAAATGTTGTCATTGTGTGCAGATAGGTGCCTTAGAGGACTTCATATCCCAGCTCTACTCTTTGGTTCCTCTTCCACCTTTCTTGCTCCCTATGCCCAAGTATACAAAGAACAGATGTTACAGAATACATTTGCACTGCAGCTACTCTGTAGGTATTGTGAGATTACCACATTCTATCAGTTTTTCTTAGAAACTCCTATGGCCTGTTTACTGACATGCCTCGTTTCAGACTTCAATGCTGTATAACAGGTTATGCCTTGAGTCCCTATATTGGGAGAAAGGTGGG
>NW_024817777.1:0-2061 GCF_019175285.1 Sceloporus undulatus | reverse complement strand
GGCACTTGACCCTCATCAAAGTTGGAGTCAGATCCCAATAACTCATTGCCAAAGGCAGAATAATGGGGCTGGGACCTGGACTCCAATTTTGATGAGGGTCAAGTGCCAGGGAGCAACCTTAAAACATCTATAAGACAGGCATGGAGTACTGATGGGGTTTGGAGGAGATCTCAGGGGCAACCCCACATTGTATTGCCTGGAAGGGGGGGGGGGAAATGAAATAATATTTTTCCCCCAACATCCCACAGCATCCCTTTGGGGAAGTGGAGGCCATTTTGCCACTGTTGGGCCCTCTCTGTGCCATTGCAGGGCCAAGGGAGGTTTTTCCCCCTTAAAAGGATTGAAGAGGGGCCAAAAAAGGTAGGAAACCTGCTCAGGAATGTGCTGAGTACCATTTGGGTGTGAAATGCATTAATCTCCATGGCTACTTCCCATAAAATCCTAGAATTGGCAGTTTAAGATGGGGTATTTACAATCCTTAGAAACTGGGGAGCAATAGTGCTTCAATGAACTACAGATTCAAATATTCTACAGAATGTTGCTATCACAATTAAACTAGGCTTGAAAGGGATCTAGGACTCCTAGTAGACTGCAAGTTGAACATGGGCCAACAGTGTGATGCAGCAGCTACAAAGGCCCATGTGATTCTAGGCTGCATCTATGCAAGAATAGTTTCTAGATCAAGGGAAGTCATAGTGCCACTCTATTCTGCTTTGGTCAGGCCTCACTTGGAATAATCCTGGGTCCAGTTCTGGGCCCCACAATTCAAAAAGGATGTTGACAAATTGGAGCATGTCCAAAGGAGGGCAACCAAAGTGGTGAAGGGTATGGAAACCATCAAGATCTATGAGGAGCAGCTTAGAGAGCTGGTTATGTTCATCCTGGAGAAAAGAAGATAAAGAGTGGATATGATATCCATGTTTAAATATGTGAACGGTTGTCATGTTGTACAAGGAGCAGCCTTGATTTTTGTTGCTACAGAGAAAAGGAGACACCACAACGGATGCAAGACACAGGGAGAGAGGTTCCACCTAAACATTAGGAGGAACTTCATGACAGTGAGAGCTCTTTGACAGTGGAATATACTCCCTTAGATTTTGGTGGAGGTCTTTAAAGAGAGGCTGGGTGGCCATCTCTTGGGGGTGATTTGAATGTGTATTCCTGCATGGCAGAAGGGGGTTGAACTGGATGGCCCTTGTGGTTTGTTCCAACTCTATGATTCTATAATTCTAGTGGAACCATAGTGACATGATAATATAGTATGAAAGAAACCTCAGTCTTTGTAGAAAGAGCCATGGATTCAGGTTCCTTACCTACAGAAGCCACATTCTCATAATTGTCCATCATTACATAATTGTACAAATGTTTCTGTTTCTTCGTCAACAGATTCCATTCATCCTCAGAGAAATATATCGCCACATCTGCAAAGGTCACCTGAAATGGAAAATAGTCCTCATCCAGAGAGTGACTAAGAAAAGGGGAGGAAAGCACATGGTGCACCCAAATATTATTTGATCGCTTCAAAATTCAGTCCAGGAAATAAACTTTAAATTCTGTTAGCAAGCAAAAAGCTACTACCTTTGAGATCAGATTGTCTTGAATACTTTCAATATAATATACAATATAATAAAAAATATAATTTAGGCCATGGCTGGGATACAGTTCTGGGGAGCACTCTGGACTTGAGGGACACTGGGCCCACCCCCAGTTTAGATCCAGAGGTGGTCTCCCATATCCTCTACTTTTCACAGATGGAAAAGTAAGGCACATGTGGACAAGCAACACCAGAAGGTGGTGAGTATGGCCAAGGTTGTTTAGGAGGAAGATCACAAAAGCTAGGAAGGGCACAGCAGTTTGGTTTTGCTTCAGCCTCCTGGCAAGGGAAGACCCTGGCAACTTCTCTCCTCTCCACCTTTTTGAGTTGATGGGGTGCAAACTCCTTGGAAGTCACTTTGCAGCAACTCAAAAGAGATGAGGAGAAGGGGGAAAGTGGGAGAAGGAGAGAGAAACCGGAACATTTTTGAAAGCCCCTGAAGAAAGTGGGGTGACAGAGGATAAACC
>NW_024817776.1:0-2061 GCF_019175285.1 Sceloporus undulatus | reverse complement strand
ATCCAAGGTCCATGAAGGGAAGAGATATGTAAGTCACTCTTTTTTTTAAGGTCTTCGAATCCCCTGCCAAATCTGTTCAGCTTGGCTTAAGCATAAGTGATGGGAAAGGTCTACGGCTAAGAAACAAGGCAGGAAAACTAAGAGGAAGAGAAAGAAGAGTGGGGAAGGATAGGCATGAAAACTGGAGAGCTTGAACCATAGATGGGCCAAGCCTAGGAGATCATCAGCCGTGAATCTGAATCATGGATCATTTTTCAAGTATCCTTTGACCATTTCTTCAGCGATCACTTTCTGGTGTGAGTGGTGGTTCAGTCCCAGACCAAAAAGGCTCAGCCTCCTTCCAAATTAGATGAATTCTTCTAGCATATCTACAATCTGCATCACCACAGGTATCAGGACAGTCGCTAACCGGACAGCCGGGGAAAGACTCCCACTGCCAGAACTGGCAAACCATCCAGAGGTCATGCCAGGAGGAATGCCAGGACCATTTGGACTAAAAGCCTTAGGGATTCTAACAGCGACTCTATCAAGAGGACCAGGAATACCGTATGACATCTTGGCAAGAGATGGAGGAATCTGAAATGACATTTCCACAGAGATACGTCCTTTTACCACTTTTCAGTATGTGAGAATCTAGATTCCCCAACCACCATGATCATCTATCTCTCTCACACAAACACACTCTTTGCAATCATGTGTGTGGTGTGTGTGTGTGTCGCAAAACATGTTTTATAGCCATATTTTCTGTTATTTGCTGGATTTCTGGTACCCTGTCAGCCATCTTCAAAAGGAGGCCAGGTGGAGAAATAGGAGATACAAATTAATTTCTCCTCCAACGCACTCAGATTTGTTTTGTGGGTTGCCTCATAATTGTATATATATCGCAGCATGCTTATGCGGGATTGAGGTGATGACTTCTGTAGTAAACCCAGCACTTTAGATGCAGAATAAAACCACCCCAATGCCTCTTAAAGGAAGAGGCAGAACAGCCAAGGTCCAGAATTCAAAGACATAGGAATGTTAATTTGGAAGACCAGTATGCGAAGGAATCTTCTAGCACTTTTGAGACTAAGCAATAGACTTTATAGTAAGCTATTGTAGACTTGGTCTACTTCCTCAAATGTGGAAGTAAACAAAGGGTGCATGCAGTTATACTGTAGAAATAATGCACTTTGGTGCCACTTTAAGTGCTGTTGCTACATCCTATGGGAGCCTGGGATTTGTAGTTTTACAAAGTCTTTCTATATTTCTGCCAAAGAGTGCTAGCAGTTAACAAAACTACAAATCCCAGGATTCTGTAGGACAGAGTTACAGCAGTTAAAGTGATGTCAAACTGCTTTATTTCTACAGTATAGAGGCACTTCTAGTCTATAAACACTTAAACTATGTATTTTGCTCCATTAGTCTCAAAAGTGCTACAAGATCTCTTTGCAAGCCAAGGTCAAGCATAGTCAGGAGGTATCACAATTCCTCACACATCAGTTAAATCACTGTTGTACCTTAACACAAATACAGTCATGGGGGGGCAGTTGCACTGTTGATAAATTACAAACATGAGGGCAGAACCTAAAACAATCTGTGGTGAATTTGTGACTGTATTTTATGAGAAACTGGAGCATGTCCAAAAGAGGGCCACCAAAATGGCAAAGGCCACGCACTATAAGAAACGACTTAAGGAGCTGGGAATATTTAGCCTGGAGAAGAGAAGGATAGCCCTGTTTAAATATTTGAAGGGATGTCATATTGAGGAGGAAGCAAGCTTGTTTTCTGCTGCTCCAGAGAACAGGACCCAGAACAATGAATGCAAACATTAGGAGAAACTCCTGACATTAAGGGCTGTCTGACAGTGGAACAAACTCCCTCGGAGTGTAGTGGGTTCTCCTTCCTTGGAGGTCTTTAAGCAGAGGATGGATAGCCATCTGTCAGGGATGCTTTGATTTAGATTTCCTGAATGGCAGGGGGTTGGACTGGATGGCCCTTGTGGTCTCTTCCAACATTACGATTCTATGATTCCTAGGAGGAAAGGAGGGAGGGTGGGTGACCCACTGCTTATGAGATTTC
>NW_024817775.1:0-2061 GCF_019175285.1 Sceloporus undulatus | reverse complement strand
TGCTCTTATTTTGAACGCCAGACTCTATTATTTGCCCTCTTGAGGAGTTTGTTTGTTGCCGTTGTGCGCCTTCAAGTCATTCCAAACATATGGCGGCCACCCTAAGAACTATCATGGGGTTTTCTTGGCCAGACTCAGAGAGTTGCCATTGCCTTCCTCTGAGGCTGAGAGAGTGTGACTTGCCCAGGGTCACCCAATGGGTTTCGTAGCCAGACTGGAAAGCGAACCCTTGCCTCCAGAGTTGTAGGCCAAAGTTTCACAAACGGAAAAGGTGCCATGACAAACTACAGTTCCCAGAATTCCATAGCCTTGGTGCCTCTGGTGCCACAACAAACAAATCCCAGTACTCCCAGTTCCCAGGATTCCACAGCCTCTGACAAAAGGAGGCCAAATGGCTCACAAAACTACAGTTCCCAGGATTCCATAGCCTTGAGCCATGGCAGTTAAAAGCAGTGTCAAAGTGCAGGAATGCTGGAATGTGGCTACAGCATGAGATCTCTGGCTGCATCCACACTGCAAAATTAATCCAGTTGGTCACCCCTTTTAACTGCCATCATGGCTCAAGGCTATGGAATCCTGGGAACTGTAGCTCTGTGGACCATTCAGCCTCGTTTTGTCAAGAGAGCTCTGGTGCCACAAGAAACTACAATTCCCAGAATGGCATAGCACTGAGCCATGGATGTTTAAGGGGGGGGGTCAAACTATTTCTGCAGCCTTTTGCTACCCCAAAGCCCTTCCTATTTGCAAGCAAGGCAAAAGCTCTTCCTTCCCCAGGCCATTAGAAACCAACCCAAGGGGAGGAGGGCTGACTGCTTCTTTCCCATTGGTCAGCTTCGGGAGAAATTTGCATATTACAAGTCACGGTGTTTAGGGCCTCAAAAAACGACCCTGTGATCAAGAATGACAAGACTACCGACACGGTAGACATTTAGGAGATGAGAGGTTTGGACCCTCAGTGATCCATGGACGATTGATGGCCTTTTTCTCTTTTCTCACTGTAACCTGGAAGGTAACGCTGTTTACAGGATATATATACTGACGTGAGCGGGGAAGGCCGTAAGTGGCGGGCGTCCCGAAGACCTGCTCTCTAGGCTACGCGCGGAGGACGCTGTTCCTCAGGGCCTTGGCCCCGCCTAGGGGAAAGTCCCCGGACCTTTGGCAGAGAGTGCCGCGCGCTCCCCGGCGCGCAAGACCCCCTCCCGCCGCCTCACTCCTTCTTCCGCCAAGAAGCCCCCAGGGCCGAGCGGGTGAGCGCGGGAGGGGCCACTCGTCGCCCACGCCCCATAGTCACGCAGGTAGTGCGCAGGCGCGGCTCCTCCTCCTCCTCCCGAGGAGGCGGTGACCTCGCTGAGCACCAACAGAACGGGGCTCATTCTCGGGACGCCCGGCCCTTTTTTATTCAAAATGGCTGACGCTCCTAGAGTCCACTTTGAGACTCGGTGCTAGGGAATTCTGGGAAGTGTCGTTTTCTCAGACATTTAGCCTTCTCTGTCACAGGGCTCTGGTGCCACAACGAATTACGCTTCCCAGCACTGAGCCAGGGCAGTTAAAACGGTTCCAGAGCTCTCTGACAGAGAAAGGTTAAACGTCTCAAAAAAATACAATTCCCAGAATCCCCTAAACGTCGCACAGGAACCACAGCTCCCAGAATCCCCTAAATGTCTCATGAAACTACAGCTCCGAGAAGCCCCTAAACGTTACACGAAACTACAACTCCCAGAATTCCCTAGAATTCTGGTGCTGCTTTAACTGCCCTGATTCAGTGTTGGGGATTCCTGAGAATTGTAGTGGCACTACAGCTCTCTCAGAACTATAGTTCCCAGGATTGAGACTGCCACTGAGACAGGGCAGTTAAAACTACAAGCTCAAACTGGGAGCCACGCCGGCTCTTGGGAGGACACAGTGCTCATTTATCTCACAAGGTTGCTAAAGAGATTAAAACTACAAACTCAAACTACAATTCCCATGATGCCACGGGAAGGGGAAAAGAATCCATCTGAGGCAGAGAGGTGGAGAGAGGAGCCTTGGAGGGAAAACCCCGCCCCTCCGACGTCTTTCAAT
>NW_024817774.1:0-2061 GCF_019175285.1 Sceloporus undulatus | reverse complement strand
GAATGGGCTTTGTACAATATGCTAAATTGTCTATTTGTCAATTTTTTAAAAATGTTATCTTTTTAATTGGTCTTAATTTTATTAATAGTTTGGTGTAGTGGTTTGAGTGTTGGACTACAACTCTGGAGATCTGGGTACAGATCCCTCCTCGGTCATGGAAACCCACTGGGTGACCTTGGGGAAGTCATATTTTCTCAGCCTGAGAGGATGGCAATGGCAAACCCCCTCTGAAGAAACTTGCCAAGAAAACCCTGTGAAAGGTTCACCTTAGGGTCACCCGAAGTCAGAAATGACAGGAAAGCAGAAAACATGATTACGTTCTTACTTTTTGTATGACATAAATATTTAGCTTTGATATAACTGGTGAAAGCTGACTTTCCAGAACTGGGGAAAGGGAAGGAAGGTGGTGGTGGTGGTGGTGGTGGTGCTGCTGCTGCTGCTGCGTGTGTATTTGTTTTCAAGTCTTCTGGTGACCTATGGTGATCCCATGAATTTTATAGGATTTTCTTAGGCAAGGAATACTCAGAGATGGTTTTACCAGTTCTTCTTCTGAAATATAGCCCACAACAGGTGGTATTCATTGGCAGTCCCACAGTCTCAAGAATTTGATGCCAACAGTCTCAAGAATTTGATCAGGAGGGCTTTAAACTGAGTTTTGTGGGGGAAGGAGACAATATTAAGGAAGGCAAAAGGGCTGGAGAAAATAGTCAAACTGACATAGAGGCATTGCAGACTGGGCCAGCCAGAAAAATCAGCAGTAGTAGAACATGTCACTAACCATCCTGGGCATAAAATACTGTTTGAAAACACTGAAGATCTGGACCATGCCAACCACTACCATGTCAGGATGCACAGGGAAGCCATTGAAATCCACAAACACGTGGACTGGAATCAACCAGAAAGAAGAAACCCTTAAAGTGAACAAAATTTGGCTACCAGTCCTCAGTAATAATAATAATAATAATAATAATAATAATAATAATAATAATTTGTTTTATTTATATACCGCTATTCCAAAGATCATAGCGGTGAACAGCAAGTAAGCTAATTAGCAAGTAAGCTAATAGCAAAATAAGGACTCAGCAAATGCAAATGGGAAACCATTCAGAGCCAGGGGCTTTCCCAGCAGATAACAATCACCAATTAGCAGTCATTAATCCGCTTTTGCATTAGCCTCCCAGCCTGAGGCCAGCCATCAGCACAGAACAATACACATGCAAATCACTCCTGCATTCCCAGGCTCACACAGTATATATACACCCAACTTTTTCCAGGCAAAGCAGTCTCTGAAGATGCCAGCCATAGATGCTGGCAAAACGTCAGGAAGAAACTTTTCTAGAACATGGCCACATAGCATGAAAAACCCACAAAAAACTATCTCTGTTTAATGATCTGCTCTAGAATCTTTCCTGGTATTGATATCAGACTAATTGGACAGTAATTGTTGGGATGCTCTTTCCCCCCCTTTTTGAAGATGGGGACAACATTTGCCCCCCTCCAACATACTGGGACTTCTCCTGTTCTCCAGGAGTTCTCAAAGATTATTGTCAATGTCTCCAATATTACATTTGCCAGTTCTTTTAAAATTCTTGGATGTAGTTCATCAGGTCCTGGAGACTTATATCGATTTAGATTTTAAAAGTGTTCCTGTATGACCTCTTTACTAATTCTGTCCTGCATTTCCCTTATTGTGGCCTCTGATCCATTTCCCTCAGGTTGAACACCCTTTTCCTTTTGTGAGAAAACTGAGGGAAAGAAGGTGTTGCATAATTCTGCCTTTTCTCTGTCCCCTGTTAGCAATTCACTATCTTCTCCATGTAGTGGCCCTGCCATTTCCTTCTTTTTGCTGTTAATATACCCCCCAAAGCCCTTTTTATTGTTCTTACAGTCTGGAATGGAAGCTATCATTGCTAAGTAGGATATCTGTTATTAAAATTACTGTCCTACCAAAATTCCTATTTTTGCTCCAAACAATTCCTATAATTCACAATGTGATTCCCTTTAAGGAATGGCAAAAGGATATATCTTTTTTCCTTTGGTCGGGTAAAAAACCAAGAGTGA
>NW_024817773.1:0-2061 GCF_019175285.1 Sceloporus undulatus | reverse complement strand
CACCATTAGGTTAGGCCAAGTGTATTTGGCCCACCTTAGGAGTGGGCTGCATAGGCAGCAAGGTTTTGACCCACTTTTAGAAAAAGCAGGATCAAGCAGGTTTTTCTTGCCTGTGTGTTCCTGCCCCTTGTTAACTGAGAAATTCCTGTATTTTAAAACCTTGCATCCACCTCTTGATACCTTTTGAATTCACATGGGCTTCTTTTATTTGGATGTACATGCCTATGTCTCTCAAGATCATTTTTCTTTTTAGATCAGGGGTTTTATAATATTGGTATTTTTTTTCTCCAAAAAATCTCTCCTTGCTCTAAAAATGAGTCTCTTGCTGATTTAGACAGAAGTTATGTGCTGGAATTGTTTGGTTGTTGCGTGACTGATAAATGGTTATAGATCTGAACGTTGCTCAAGGACAGAACATCAAGCATTCAATTGGCCATATATCCTTCTATAGTGCAAAAGTCTTCATTATTAATGTGCATGGAAAATAATGACTTAGACATTTAGCTGACATATTTTGGAAGGAGGAGTACGACAAGCAGAGCATGAAAAATTAGCACTGAATTATCTTTCATCAATTTTATATGTACATTTCAGTAGAAATGCGTCTATCTACAAGCCTTGCTCTGTTGCTTATAACTGTCAGAGTCAGCCCATCCCACAAGCTAGCTAAGCCGACGTGTGGATATGAGCTGATTTAGTTATACTGAAGACAATGAGACCGCATCAGTTGAAGGACTCTGGTGTACCTAGCACACGGTGGGAGCTAAAGAAAGTTATTAACTGATGATGATGCTGGCTCAATTCACCTCTGTTAATAAAGAAATTAATGTGAAAGAAAATGTGAGGGGAATAATGAGGACAAAATCGTCAAACAAGGACATTGCTGTGAAATGTTGAAAGAAGTGGAACTGAGTGGTTTTCTGCTACTTCAGTAATGGATTTCCCACAAGTTGCCCCTTTGACAACTGGAGCACAGTCTTGTCTTCTGGTCAAGGGGGGTGTCGCAGGGCCCCCCAACACAAGGCTTCTTAGCAGGGTCCATGGCAGACAATAACTTCAAATAACTTAAAGATAATACTGAGTATCTTTAATAGAACTAATAATACCAGCCGAGGCACTGTTACTCCGTCCCAAACCCTTAGTGGCAGTAAGGTCTTACAGGTCATCTTCGGGGTTTTGGCCCTCCCCCTGGGCAGGCCAGTAACACACCTGAAGGTCCCAATGGAACGCTCCCCTTGAACAATAACCCAACCTCAAACCTCTCAGAAGAGCTTGGGGTTGGAGAGTGGGGATGGGCAAACTCTGCCAGGATACCCTCCTCTCCAGAGCATCTCACGACTTCTGAATCTTCCCCCTCTAGTTGGCAAGGTCCTCCCCTCTTGGCTAAGCCCACTGTCTTGCCCAAATGCTGACCTTTTTCCCTCCACATGATGGCCTCACTGCCTTCTCTTCCGCTCTTGTCCTCCTCCTTGCGCGCCTCTCTCTTTTCCGGTAGGGCCACTGCGTGCAGAAGATGGCAAAATGCTAACAGAGGACAGAGAAAAGGCAGAATTATTCAACACCTTCTTTGCCTCAGTCTTCTCAGAAAAGGCAAAGGGAACTCAACCTGACGATAATGGAGCAGAGGACAGAAAAGAGGAATTTCAGCACAGAATAAGTAAAGAGATAGTACAGGAATATCTGTTCAACCTAAACGAATATAAGTCTCCAGGACCAGATGAACTACATCCAAGGGTATTAAAAGAACTGGCAAATGTAATATCAGAGCCATTGGCAATAATCTTTGAGAAGTCCTGGAGAACAGGAGAAGTGCCAACAGACTGGAGGAGGGCAAACGTTGTCCCCATCTTCAAAAAAGGGAAGAAAGAGGATCCCAACAATTATCATCCAGTTAGTCTGACATTGATACCAGGAAAGATTCTAGAGAAGATAATTAAACAAAAAGTCAGTGAACATCTAGAAAGCAATTCCATAATCACAAAAAGTCAACATGGGTTTCAGAGAAAGAAATCATGCCAGACAAACCTGATCTCTTTTTTTGATAAAATTACCAACTTGTTA
>NW_024817772.1:0-2061 GCF_019175285.1 Sceloporus undulatus | reverse complement strand
GTATTACTAAAGGATGAAAAAATCGTGGAAGAATTAAAACAAAATATCAAACTCTTTTTTAAAGAAAATATAAATAATGAAATATCACTCCAAATGGTCTGGGATACAATGAAGGCGGTAATTAGGGGGGTGGTTGATAAAAAAAGCCTCAGAAAGAAAGAAAAAAAGGGAAGAAACCATGTGTAAAATTAACGAGGAGATAAGAGAAGGAGAAGCAATGTTAAGGAAAGACCTAAAGAATTTGAAATTACAGTATAAGATAAAGATGCTACAAAATCAGGTTCGGAATTATTTAGTTGAAGAAATGCAGAAAAAATGTAAATTTGTAAAGCAGAAATACTATGTAGCAGCTAACAAATCAGGTAGACTGCTAGCAAATCAATTAAAAAAAGAAAGGGCCAAACGCACAATTGCAAATTTGAAAATAGAAGGCAACTTAATTACCGATCAAAAGAAAATTAGAGAAATCTTTTTTGAATTTTATAAAGAATTATATAAGAATCCAAATGTGGACGAGGTGAAGATAGCAAATTATTTGGGAAGAACAAAAATTAAACAAATTACAGAGGAACATAGGGAAAAACTTAACAAACCAATATCCATGGAAGAAATTTCTAAGGCTATCCGCAAAAGTAAACACAATAAATCCCAGGGCCCCGATGGATTTACCAATGAATTTTATAAAACCTGTGAAGAGGAATTAAAAGAATATTTGGTAAATTTGATGAATGATGTTAAAGAAGGATGTATTCTGCAATCTTGGACACAATCAACTACGATTTTGTTGCCAAAAGAAGGAAAAGACTTATTAGATCCTAAAAATTATAGGCCGATCTCCCTTCTTAATTCGGACTATAAATTATTTGTTTCAATTCTGGCAGATCGACTTAAAACGGTATTGGCAGAGTATATTCACCAAGACCAAAATGGGTTTTTACCCAACAGAAAAATAAAAGATAATATTAGGAATTTAATTAATTTGATTGAAAATCATGAAAAGAAGATTGGGAAAAAATTGGCTATGTACTTTATTGATGCGGAGAAAGCCTTCGATAAAATACACTGGAAATTTTTAATTGGACTAATAAATGAGATTAATTTAGGAGAGGAGTTTAATAAAATGATTAAAACAATATATAGGAAACAAGAAACAAGAATACTAGTTAATGAAACCAAATCAAAGGTATGTCCAATTTATAATGGAGTTAGACAGGGCTGTCCACTTTCACCACTGTTGTTTCTTTTAGTGTTAGAACCCCTATTAATAAATATTCGTGAAAATTATCTAATTGAAGGTTATAAAAGCAAAGGAGAGGAATATAAACTCCGGGCCTTTGCGGACGATTTAGTCCTAACGATAGCAAATCCTTTGGAAAGTTGTGACCAAGTACTTAAAACTCTAAAAAAATTTGGCAAAATAGCAGGTTATAAAACTAATATTGAGAAAACAAAAATCTTGGCGTTAAATCTTTCAGACAAGGAAAAGAAGGAGCTTGAACAGAAGACAGGATTTAAGATAGAAAAAAAAATCAAATACCTTGGATGCATATTAACGGCTAAAAATTCGGATTTGTTCAGGAATAATTATGAGAAAGTATGGGATCAAATAAAAAAAGAGTTTCAAAGATGGAGTAAATTGAATCTATCGTGGATGGGGAAAATTGCGGCAATTAAGATGATGACCCTACCGAAAATGATATTTTTATTTCAAACTTTGCCCATAATTGTAAATGATAAACCCTTTATGAAGTGGGAGAAAGAGATTAACAATTTTATTTGGGGAAATAAAAAATCAAGAGTCAAAGCAAAGACACTGCAGGATTCTATAGAGAAAGGGGGTCTAGCATTACCAAACCTCAAATGGTATTATTACGCGGGAGCATTAGATTGGCTGGTGGATTGGATCAAATTAGAGAACAACAGAGTAATTAATTTGGAAAAAACAGATCTTAAATTTGGTTTACATGGATATTTGGTTTATGATAAAACTGGAGCTGATAAAAACTTTAATGACCACATTATAAGGAAGTGCCTGAATAGAGTTTGGACAAAGTATAAAAA
>NW_024817771.1:0-2061 GCF_019175285.1 Sceloporus undulatus | reverse complement strand
TCTCCGCCATTTGCGCTCTAGTCGTCGCAGAACCCGCTTCCTTGCCCGAAGATCTTCCGTATACCAGGGCTTATTTTTGGAAGCAGGCCTGAGAGGACGCTTGGGAGCGATACTGTGTATAGCCCTGGAGAGATCAATGTCCCAGGTGTTTGTCAGGGCATCAACAGAATCGCCGTCACATCCAACCATATACCCCTCTAGGGCTTCTTGGAACCTTATGGGTTCCATCAGCCTTCGAGGGTGGACCATTCTAATAGGTCCGCCACCCCCCGGGGGGGGGGGGGTTGGGTAGATACCTTGATCTTTGCCTCTACCAGGAAATAGTCCGTCCATGACAAGGCAGAGGTATTAGTAACCTCCGCCCATGGACTTTCCATGTCCGTGCAGAAAACCATATCGAGCGTATTACCAGCAGAATGTGTTGGCCCCGTGACTAATTGAGACAGGCCCATGGCAGCCGTGGTATCCATGAACTCCCGAGCCGCACCTGTTGGACTTTGGCTGGTCGCAAAGGGGACATTGAGGTCCCCCAGGACAAGAAGCCTGGGGGACTCCAATATCAGCTCTGAGACCAGCTGTGTCAGCTCGGCCAGGGAGTCTGTTAGCGCACGGGGTGGCTGATAAACCAACAGAATCCCCAGACTGTCTCTAGCCTTCAGGGTCAGGTAAATACACTTGATATAAGTAGTCTGCCGGACATGGTTCCTGGCTAACGAAATGGTGGTCTTATGGACCAAGGCAACACCCCCCCGCCCACCTAACCTGGACTGGTCCTTAACTGAGTACCCAGCAGGGAGGGCCTGATGCCCACAAACGTCGGCTTCCAAAGGGCTCCGGAGGGCTTTGGAAGCCGGCAGCCAGGGAGGCACCCCCGCGCCGGCTTCCAAAGGGCTCCGGAGGGCTTTGGAAGCCGGCAGCCAGGGAGGCACCCCCACGCCGGCTTCCAAAGGGCTCCGGAGCCCTTTGGAAGCTGGCAGGACAACCAGGTAAGTGCGCTGGGTTCCTGGGGCTCTCTTGTTACCGGCGTACAAGACGGCCCCCAACTTTTGACCCTATTTTAGAGGGTCAAAAAGTCGTCTTGTACGCCGGAAAATACGGTAGATCAATTTTCTTTTCTGTTTTGCCCGTTAGGTATACGATGAGAAGTGAGGGAAGTATATGGAGTTTAAAGATGTTAATCTGCCTTCTAGGAAGTCTGTGGTGATCACTAGATAGTTATCTGCATAATGTTGCTCTTATATAACTTTGGTTTTTTGCTCTTATTTGAAAGTTGTGAGGCTGGAAAGACTGAGAGACATGTATAGCCAAAATGTAAGAAGTGATAATTCAGAAGAAAAGCCAGCATGTGATGGCTCAAATTTTTATACAGTCAGCAATATCAAGTAGCAAAGACTTCATTATGAATTTCCATGCCCTCTCTTAGATATTCAAAACTGCTATGTGATGGGCCCCAAATGTGGTCCCACAGGTGAGGTGTCAAAGCCATAAAATCATAGCACCATAGAGGTGGAGGTTACCCAAAGGGTTATCCAACATCCAACTACCTTCCAATACAGGATATCCACAGCTAAAGCACCCCAAAATGTTGCTTATACAGTTGGCCTGCCTTATACGTGGATTTGCCAAGCGTGGATTTGAGCATACGCGCATGGCAAATCCGGAAGTTGTCCCCAATGGTGGTGCACGTGCATGCGCGCCGCCATTGGGGACAACTTCCCTCCCCTCCTCTCCTCCCCAACTCTTTCCTTCCCTCCCTCCTTACTTACTTTGTCTTCGGCGCCACCGCGGAACTGCTTCTTCGCTGCTGCCGCCGCCGCCACCTTGGCCACAGCCGGGGGAAAGGCCGGGTGGGGATTTTGGAGGCCAATAAGCCTCCAGCCTGCCACCCGGCCCTTGCGTGGAGGTGGCAGCAGCAGCAGCGGAGGACCAGCACCAGAGGCCTCCTCGCCACCACCGCTGCCGCAGAAGGGCCGGGTGAGGGTTTTGGAGGCCTCTTGGCCTCCAACCTGTCACCCGGCCCCTGTGCGGAGGTGCTGGTGGCAGCGGCAGAGAGGAGGCCAA
>NW_024817770.1:0-2061 GCF_019175285.1 Sceloporus undulatus | reverse complement strand
TGCAGCATTAGGCACAATTTCCACACAGGTGTGTGTTAATCTCCCTCGGACTGTAGTGGAGTATCCTTCCTTTCAGGTCTCTAAAATGTGCTTGATGACCATCTGTGAAGAATGTGTGTCGAGTGGGAGTCGATGCGTGCCTCACTACTCCAGGCCTGGATGATTCCATGAAACCAAGAACACTAGATATGCCCATATATATATATATATATATACACCTTTATAGGCATGTGTATATGACTATGTATGTGTGTATGTGTGTGTTTGTTGACGTGCATACATAATCTATTGCCAGGTAGCTATACACTTCTGTATACGCGCGCGCACACAGTCCCAATTCAAATGTACATATGCATATGTATCCACACACCCACTGACCTTCCTGGTGAGGAGGTGGGCCCCCATCATCCTCCTCCTCCGGCTCCGGCTCTTCCCGTGGGCTGGGCAACGCGGCAACCATGTGCCTCCCACGATGTCCTATGTGATGAGAATAGAGGTAGACGGGGAAGATATCACCACATATATCAGGGAAAAGAAAAAAAAATTCTGATAGGTGATTGCAAAACACAATACTCACCAGCAGCAATATTCTCATCAATGGATGGGCCCCCGGCAATCATCCAGAGATGCCACATCTCGTGGAAGAATACAGGGGTTTGCTGTGGTGCCGGGCTGTCCCCATGGGCCCTGAACGCCCTGTAGAAAGCAGTGCGTAGCACCTTTAGCTTAGATGCCACTTGCCGCCATGACCTGTCAAACCCCTGGGCCTGCAGCTGGCGAGAGAGCCGCCGGTAAATTCGCCGGTTTGGGTGGGAGGTGGAGCCCATTACAATGTTGAGGTCCACATCCCTCTCCAGGAACTGGACTGAAAGAAAGGAGCTGGGAGCATGACTTGAGCCTCCTTCTTCAGAGGCAAGTTATGTGCTCATCACTCTATACTTCTATCTCTATGGAGTGCTTCTTAAAACATAGACTCCCACTTCCGGTCTGCGGCTAACTCCCAATGGCCCCTTTCTGTGCTCTATGGTTCATTTCCAACCAATAACAAGAGGGCCTTACTCAGGGCTGTCTAACAAACTGCCTTTGTAAAAAAATACTGCTATGTGGATATGATGCAAGATGGTTGTAAAATTGACATTATGAATGAATCCTCCCTCCTTTGGAGCTATATTGGGAGAGTTTTCTCTATCAGCTCGTCTGTCACTTTTCTCTATCTGACATTTGGAAGGATTAAAATAGATAAGGGTTCAAAGCAGACTGCAGAGATAACCCAGTTTGCGACTGCTTTAACTGCACTGGTTCAGTGCTGCTGGGGAATCCTGGGAACTGGAGTTTTGTGAGGGATATGCTAAAACAAATGACCATACTTGCCCATGGGAACCATTGGGGAATGTTTACCCATAGGGAAACACTGGAGTGCTTGCCCATAGGGAAACATTGTGGAATACATGTCCATAGGAAAACAATGGGGAATACTTGCCCATAGGGAATCATTGGAGAATACTTTCCCATAGGGAAACATCTCCAATGTTTCCCTATGGGGAAGTATTCCTCAATGATTCCCTATGGGCAAGTACAGTACAGTCATTTGTTTAAGTACATCCCCAAAACAAAACTACAGTTCCCAGGATTCCTTAGCACTGAGCCAGGGCAGTTAAAGTTGTCTCAAACTGGGTTATTTCTGCAGTGTGTTTGGGACCTCGGTTGCCTTTCCAGTGGCAAGCAGGGAAGCCCAGCCAGCGAAGGGCGGAGGAATGACTGCACAGCACTGTATTGTCTTCCCTGAAGAGTCCTGGCTCAGGCGCCGCTGTAGACAGCTATGGGCGGGGTCTTTCCTGCCAGAGAAAGCAGCACGTGGGAATAAGCTGGAACCGGCTGGAGTTGCAGGTAAGGAAGAAGGCTGACCTAGCCTATCTCTGTCCTGGAGCCTAGCAGCAGCAGACCCAGCTGGGAACAACTCCCCCAAAATAAGACTCCCTCCTGATCCCAACCCAACCCCAGCCACCCTCCCTGTGTTCCCCAATGCTTCCCTATGGGAAAGGGTTCCCCAATGTTTCCCTA
>NW_024817769.1:0-2061 GCF_019175285.1 Sceloporus undulatus | reverse complement strand
TTAAAGACCTCCAAGGAAGGAGATGCCACTACACTCCGAGGAAGGAGTGTGTTCCACTGTCGAACAGCCCTTACTGTCAGGAAGTAATAAAATTATTTCACTGCAAAATAATAATAACAATAACAATAATTTTGCTGATGGGCGATACATTTGGATGAAGCAGAGGGCATTTAGAGATAGGTGACATTCACTATCATTCATGTGAGGCTAGGGATGGAGGGTAGATCCAGGTGACAGATCTGAAGGGAAAGAAACACGAGGCTGGAGGGAGAGATGGAACTCCCAGAATTCCATAGCCTCGAGCCAAGGACCCCACAACAAACTCCAACTCCCCACAATAAATAATAATAATAATTCATAATAATAATAATAATAATAATAATAATAATAATAATAATAAAAGTTATTAGTTTGCTGAGGCACCAGAGCTCTCTGGTAGAGAAGGCTCAATGTCTCAGGACACTACAGTTCCCAGAATTCCATAGCACTGAGCCAGGACAGTTACTGTACAGTGGAGTCAAACCGGATTATCTCCCCAGTGTGGATGCAACCTAAGACAAGGCAACTGTTACAAAGGGAAGGAGAGATGTGGCTGAAATAGATGAGGAGAATGACAAGAGGATAGATGTAGATGTAGCTGAAATGGAAGGGGGCTCTGACAGGGAGGACCCCTTTGAATTTGGCTGCCAGGGATGGGAAATAGAAAGGAGGAAGAAAGGGGAAGCTGTCATTCCCGTGAAAGTGGAGCCAGGCTCCCTTCTTCACCCCGGAAGTGCAAAGGTTCAGGATGCATCCAGAGCCCCACTGAGCATGTGCAAGGGTCCCAATTCGAATCGTGGAATCTGCATGGTATGCACCAGTGTGGTAATACAATGTGCTGTTAGGAAAGATCGAATTAGGGGAATTTTAATTAGCTCAAATTTACGAGAGGCGTGTCCTAACAACACACGCAGCGGGATCGTGTCCCTATGTGTATACCAGAGGTCATCTAGTCCAACCCCAAGAGACAGAGACTTTGAATGCCAATGAAGTGCAATTAAACTATGAACATTTATTAAAGTCACACAACAAAAGGGATCACACACGCACACACACATTCAATGCTATAGCAAGGGAGGGTTGAGTTCGGGGAGTAAAGGAAGGAAGAGAGAGGCACCGTTGGGGATATTTACCTTAGACATCTTCTCCAAGGAACTGGATGAGATGTAGGATGGATGGTGAGACACGGCCAAAGGAACGGGAAAAGGAAAGAGCAGCCATGGTGGCTTAGGAGCTGAGTTCTGGCGGGCAAAGCTAACTTAGAGGCCTGGTGACAGTGAGCTTGGCTTCGCTCAAGTGATTTCAGCAGAGCAAGATGCTCTAGGAACTCAGGCTTGGAACTGGAAGCTCGACAAGCCCACTGAAGGGCTGAAAACTAGGACCTTATATAGGGTTAAACCTATCCTCAGGCGATGGCTGCCTGGTGGGACAAAGGCGTTGATTGCTTATCTTTGTCTAAGCTGAACCTTACACAATGGTTGCACAATGCAAGAGGTCTGCCACTTTTCAGGAGAGCAGATACCTTGATGGTTGAGCCGTTAAGTTAATCACTGGCTCATTTAAGAAGGAAGCCACATCTATTGTCTTCCTTGGAGAGGTCTCTGAGAATCTGGTTTAGCAACTCCCAAGACTTCCTCCTCTTCCAGGTTTGAATCCTGAGACTCTGCCTTTGCAAGGCAGCTGTCTATGTGGTCTTCTCGCTTTTAGGTTAATGGCGGCTTGCTGTGGGGTCAGTCAGGGGTCATGGCTTCAGACCACATGGCACCCAAAATTTTATATAAAACCATACTCGGTAACAGTGCACTCACTCCGCTTTGCCTGAATCTGCATCACGTGACTTGCCTTGGATTCGATTCCCCCTTGATTCAGAAGAGCAACGGAAGGGCTACCAGGTGTGATAAAACACTCACGTTATAACGTCAATTTGCATTGTCCGATCCGCAGTCACCCCGAATCTCAGCTCCAATAACCTCCGTGTGAGAAACGCCATAGCCAGAAATCTCCCTGGAAGCCAAGATGATT
>NW_024817768.1:0-2061 GCF_019175285.1 Sceloporus undulatus | reverse complement strand
AGCTAACCCTAACCCAGCCCCCTTAGCTTTCCGTTAGCCCTGGAAAGCCTATAGCTGCACTTTGCATCGTTTGAATTTCGCGCCGAAATGAATTTCGTAACCCGAAAAATATTTCGTAACCCGAAACAGTTTTTCCCAATCCAACTTTTTCGTATCCCGAAAATTTCGTAACCCGATCATTTCGTATCCCGAGGCACCAGTGTATAGGGATTGTCTATGATCAGCTCCCTTAAGAGGGCTGCCTACTGCATAATATAGTATTAGTAATTGTTGCCAGAACCCTGTGTGATCTGCTATGTTATATTATATGCAGTTATATAATATATGGCTCTTTACAGCCCGCCAAAATACGGCGGTCTGCCGGCGCTGCTCTTTGCTGCGCGATGGAGCTGCTGCGTGCAAACTGCGTGACTCCCTCGCGCAGCTAAAAAGGAGCTCCAAAATGGAGCTCCTTCTCATGGCGCAGCTATGACGCCGCGAAGCGCCGCTGGTGCACTCGCGGCATCATAGCCGCCGCGACATGTGCAGAAGCACAGCGTCCACTACGTAAAAATGGCGGCGGCCATCTGGAACGGCCGCCATCATTTTTTACACGCACGTATTAGGGTTAGGGAGGTGCGGAAGCACCGCACCTCCCTAACCCTAGTACACGCTCCGCGTGTACTTTAATGGCGGTGTGTAACCTGCCAATATAACTTTTTATAAGAGACACAGCATGGTCTAATGGTCTGAGTGTTGGGCTACAACTCTGGAGCCAAGGGTTTGAATCCCTTGCATGACCTTCGGCAAGTCATATACTCTCAGCCTCAGGGGAAGGCAATGGCAAATCTCCTCTGAACAAATCTGGCCAAGAAAAACCTATGATAGGTTCCCCCCTTAGGATTGCTGTAAGTCAGAAATGACCAGAAAGTACACAATGAAAACAAACATGATGAGGTATCTTGGAGATGAGACTAAGTATAAACAGAAAATTCATTTATGCTTCATATACACCTTATACACAGAGCCTGAAGATAATTTTATACATATTATTTTAAATAATTGCGTGTATGAAAGAAAGTGTGTGTGCACTGAACCATCAGAAAGTGCAGGGATCACTATCTCAGCCACCCATGAAGAAACTTTTGTGTTTTGGAGTATCTTGGATTCCGGAATTCAGAACAAGAGAGATTCAACCAGTATGGTCAGTGGTGGTGGCCGTATTAAATCCTGTGGCCTCATGATGACATCCAGATGATATCTAGGTTACCATCGCTCTCCATCTGGTCAAAGAATCATAGA
Source organism: Sceloporus undulatus (assembly GCF_019175285.1). NCBI lineage: Eukaryota > Metazoa > Chordata > Lepidosauria > Squamata > Phrynosomatidae > Sceloporus > Sceloporus undulatus. The sequence goes on along the minus strand of NW_024817768.1, from coordinate 780 downwards.
GCTGGAAAAGACCTCAATGGCCATCCAGTCCAACCCCTTGCCATGCAGGAACTCACAGTCAAAGCATCCCAGTTAGGAAGTTTCTAATTAGGGGAATTTCTTAATTAGTTCAGATTGCCGAAAGGGAGGGGTAACAATGCACTCGCAAGACTGTGTCCCTTAGTGTGTACCAAAGGACCAAATAATTCCTTAAGAGATGATGTGGAGGCAGGCTTCTCCAAGTAAAGTCCAAATATTTATTTAGAGGGGAAACACTCATACAGCAATGATCTCTCTCTCTCTCTCTCTCTCTCTCTCTCTCTCTCTCACACACACACACACACACACACACACACGTGACTCAATGAAAGTAAAGGTGGGAGAGTGGAAAAGATGGCGAAGCAGAACTATGGGTTATATTTACTACGGAGGGCTTCTCCGGGAGTCCAGTGTTGAAATGGATGATAAGACACGGCCGCCGGAACATGGGGGAGGGGGGGTGGTCTAAAATCAGAGTCCAGTCTGGTGTGGAGCCAAGTTGTATTCTGAAAGTAATACACATGAGTGAGCAAATGTAGGGGTTCTTATAGGCGAAATCTAGCCTCTGGCGATGAGCTTAATGGGTTGGCCAAAGCCTAGACAAGGGTGTTTGATTGTTTGGGCTTTGTTAAACCGAGGTGTAGGGTGGCCTGGTCAATGCATTTGGGTCTGACACAATCGGGGAGGGGGGGGAAATAATAATAATAATAATAATAATAATAATAATAAGGATTTATTTATAGTCCGCCCAATCACAAGGAA
>NW_024817767.1:0-2061 GCF_019175285.1 Sceloporus undulatus | reverse complement strand
ATATATATATATATATATATATATATATATATATTAATTTTGTTGGCGTCAGGTACCATCTATTTAATATCTTCATAAAGTTTTCTTTTAGATCCTGCGATGCAGTAAAGCTATTGGTTTTCCTCCAAGCCTTTTGCCAGTCATCATAAGCTATCAGATGCCCCATGTCTTGTGCCCACCGCACCATGTACTCTTTTATTGTTTCATTTTCCAATTCTCTATTTATTAATAATTTATAAAATTTAGAAATTTTCCCTTTATCTGATTTCCACCAAAGTTCGTCCAGATCAGTATTTGCTAATTCTATCCCCTTGTCTTTATTGCCCTTCTTGAATTTTTCCTTTATTTGGATATATGTAAACAAGTTTAAATTTACCCTTTCTTTTAACAATTCTTCTCTTTAATTTCTAATTGTCCATTTTCCCTTGTTTTTGTCAAGTCCTTATATGTCTGCCACTTTGAATGATTATTCCACTTGGCAAAAAAAGCTTCCCGCACTGATGTCCACAATGGTAGCTTATTATAAAAGATTTTTTAAATTTTATTCCACATTTTCAGGAGAGCGTTCCTTATGGGATGGTTATTAAATTCTTTATATTCCACTTGTTTTTCATATAGTAGAAATGCGAGCTAACCATGTTTAAGTCCTACACCCTCTAAATTTAGAAGTTCTTTGTTGTCCAGTTTTATCCAATCTTGTATCCATCTCAAATTACAGGCCCAGATATACCATTTTAAATCTAGGAGAGCATACCCTCCTCTGTCCTTGCTGTCTTTTAATACCTCCCATCTTATTCTTGGTTTGCCACCTCTCCAAATAAACCTCTTCAGATTTTTAGTCCAATGTTCAATAATCTCTTCCTTTATGAAAATTGGTAGATTGGATAACAAAATAATTTTTTTTTGAAGAGTAGACATTTTTATAAGGTTAATTCTCCCCAAAATTGGCAAGTTTAATTTGTTCCATTTTATCAAATCTTTCTGTATTTCCTTCCATTTTTCCCTGTAGTTGTTTTCAGAAAGTTTAGCATTGTTATTTGTGAGCCAGATACCAAGATACTTGACTTTTTTCGCAATTTTACATTGGGTTAATTTATAAATTACATGCTCTGATCAAGCTGAACTGATGAAGCTCCACATGTTGGGTTCTGTCCCTTTAAATGTTCAGCAGCAGAGCTCCTGCACAATTTGGAGCAGTTGTAAAAGGAATGGGAGTAAAATCAGACATAGTGGTGGTGCTATCTGCTGTCCCTGGATGTTAAGTATGAACAAATCCAACCTAAGCCAGGATGGGAAGAGCAAACCTTAAACATGTGAAGCTATCAAAGGAATCAGTGCACAAGCCTTAAACTGAAAAGGCTACAATGATGAGTCTGCCTCCTTCTCAGACACCAATCAGCACAGAGGCTGGGAGAATAGAGACTCTGAAGCAGAAAGGACTGACCAAAAATTGACCTGACATGACTGGCCTGGGTAATAAACATTTAAGAGCTCTGCTTATGTGATCATCAATTTAAAAAAATCTAAATGAGATCACAGCAATATGAAAGTCCTATGTGGTATTCTGGTAAAGTGTTCTTAAACAAGGACAAACACATTAATTTTGCTGCCTGCTCTCAGCTGAGGATGAATTTCTAAGCATGAAGTTTTGTACATGGGGGCTTTCCCCATGTGATCTAGAACCACAAACAATCAGGAGCTATAAAACATGCCAGAATCCTACAGGTAGGAGAGCATCTAGGTTGCCAAAATTTGCTTTCAACATGTGGAAGGCAGACACACATGGTGACCAGGGGTGGTGGGACACAACTACAGTGATCCTCCTTGCTCCTTCCTGGATTAAATCAACAAACCAAAATTGAATAAAAACCTCAGAGTTTCCCTGAGTTGATTTTATTCTGACATAGACAAGCAAACCAAGAAACATAGGTACAGTCCGATGAGGAACCCAACATTAGAACAACCGAGACATAAATTACCTGCCTCTAATCGCCCTATTATTTTTCATTTTCTGTTTTTACACATTAGGAAATTCTTATTTTTATGGCAATATACATTTCT